>NC_066893.1:17873570-17995699 GCF_022985175.1 Labeo rohita
AAAACCCCAGCAAAGAGACAGAAGACCTTCTCAAGGAGGTAGATCTTTCTCATAATCCTACATTATTTAAAAAAAAACAGGTGTCTGAAAAATATCCAGTGTTATTTATAGACAAAAATGTATTTGAAGATATGTTGATCAATGTATGTGCTCCTTTCAGGTGACTAAAGCAAAGAAGGACGCCCAGAACATGTACAAAAATAATGTCTTCAATCTAGAGACAATGAAATCGAAACTACGTGACCTCAACAACCGAGTGCAAACCTGTAAAACTATACCTGAAGACTTCAGAAGTAAGTACATTTACATTGTATTCTCACTGATCTTCAACAATGTGAAGATTGGTTTGATGTTCTGACCAATCCATACGATTCCACTTGCAGGTACTTGTCATCAGCGTATCATGTCGAGAATAAGTTCTCCAGTTGTTACCAAGCTCAATTCTGTCAGCAAATCCTATATCTCAGGTGCTTGGGGTCGCGATGCCAAACGGGACGGTAAGGAACGCTATTGGGAACACTGTCTGGTAAGCGGAAACCAGCATGGCAACACAATCAGGATGTACAACTCATACGAAGATTTCATGGCTAGCAAGAACTACAAAGACGAATACATCGCGTCATCCTACAGCCACAAGAATGCCGTTCAGGGCTCTGGCACTATACTGTACGAAAACACTGTATTTTACCAATGCTACGGCACTGCTGAAATCTGCAGCTTCAACATTACAACACAAGCAACCAAGCGTGTGCAACTACCTGGTGCCGGAATCGAAAACAAGTTCCCTTTCTGCTACTACAGCTGCCGCGATTGGACCGACATCGACCTGGAGGCTGATCAAGATGCCGTGTGGGTGATTTACGCCACTGAGGAGAACAACGGCAACATTGTCGTGAGTCGTTTAGACCAGCTGTCGCTCAATGTTACTCACACCTGGAAGACGCGTCTCTTTAAGAGGTCCGTCACCAGCACTTTTATGGTGTGTGGGGTCTTATATGCTACTCGCTTTGTTAATACTTACCAAGAAGAGGTGTTTTATGCTTTCGATACAACCACTGGTCAAGAGGTAAACACTCTTTCTTTGCCTTTTGAGAAGGTTTCTGCTGGAATAGCCAATCTGAACTACAATCCTGTTGATAGGAGACTTTACATGTATAATGATGGCTATCTGTTAGCATATGATACCTTCAACTAAGGGTCTTTCATAGGCAGCTAAGAAAAAAATGCAATACAGTTTAAAGCCTAAATCGCACAGCATGCTGAAAAATCTCAAAATATGCACAGTGGTTAAACTAAAGCTTTTCGCTATATAATTAAGTGATTGTGAGACTTTTAAAGTGCTTGAGTCAGATCCATTTTGTCATTACAATAAATGTGCTTTTATTGCATTTCTCTCTCAGTATCTTTTTTTAAAGCTCACCTTTTGTACAACTTTACTAATTACTGTACTGCAAACTCCATAATTTCTTTAAGTACTGTAACATTACAGTTCTTAACATTACAGTTCATACATCACAGACCCAAAATGCTACATCATTACAGTATGGTACTTGTAAGTCATTATCTAACACAACATTGCTGCAAGAAGGTTTTTGAGGAAAACATTCCAGGATTTTTCTCCATATAGTGGACTTCTATGGGGATCAATGGGTTATAGGTCCAAATTCCAGTTTCAATGCAGCTTCAAGGGAATAAAGGTCTTATCTAGTGAAATATGTCATTTTCTAAAAATAAATAAAATTGATATACTTTTTAAGTTTTTTTGCACTACACTCTTAAAAATAAGTGGCTTTAAAAGGTTCTTCACAGCGATTCCATAAAAGAACCATTTTTGGTTCCAGAAAGAACCATTCAGTCAAAGGTTCTTTAAAGAACCATCTCTTTCTAAACTTTTAATCTGAAGAACCTTCTTTCACCACAAATAACCTTTTGTGGTGAAAGAAGGTTTTTCAAAGAACCTTTTGTGATTATGTAATGCATGAAGTCATAGACTCGCATTGTAGAACTAGTGTAAGAGAAGCATTTGTGGCTATAAAGCATATAGTTTTTTTTGTTTAGTTTTTTTAGAAAATGACCAATCGTTTTGCTAGATAAGACCCTTATTTCTCGGCTGGGATTGTGTAGAGCCCTTTAAAAACTGCACTGAAACTGCAGTTTGAACCTTTAAACCGTTAATCCCCATTGAAGTCCACTATATGGAGAAAAATGAATGGAATGAAACTTACGACAACCTGTAGAGTTTTGATTTTATTATGTGTAAAAAAATGCATTCAGGTGAGAAGAAAAGTTCCATGCTATCGTATATTTTATGAGTAGTTAAATAATTATTTTATGATAAATGATTGTATGAATCAGTTTTTTTAATAAAACAATCACCAGATGAAAGAAACATAACTGTATTTTTAATGTAAATGCGATAATATCAAACACGACATAAATATAAAATATTGGATGTCAATAAAAATAACTAATTATGTACAAATCCAGCTTTTTATGTAGTAATTGTAGCATGTCAAACTAAGTTAATTTCAAGAAACTTGAGACTTCACTCAGCGTCATTTGACCACCTTCACAGGTAAGACAACTTTTAATTGAAATGACAGCGTTGCATACAAACAACAGAAAGCAGTGTCAGGACACAATTCAACACAATTTAATGCAATGAAAATATACGTGATTTTTCCCTATGTTATTTGTGAATTGCAGTAAAATAAGGTTAATATGTGAAAACTTATCACTATTACATGACCTATGTTTGTGTGTGTATTTAATATTTAAAATCTGCATGTGTATATTTAAATCAGACATAATGTAAGCATTTTCTGTATCTGTGTTAGGTTATCCAACACTAATATTTAATTTCACTCAGATTTCATTTCATTAACCAAAATGTGTAATACATATAAACACATGCTTTGCCCACACAAAACGAACAGTTTTGGTATTTAAAATATGTTAAGTCATACTTTGAAATTACTGTAAGATAGGAAACTTGTAATTGGACATAATATCAAAAAATTGTTCTGTTTTTGCATGTAAGCTTCTGCATTTTGCAAATCTTAAAGGAGTAGTTCACTTCCAGAACAAAAATTTACAAATAATCTACTTACCTCATTGTCATCCAAAATGTTCATGCCTTTCTTTCTTTTTAAAATGCTGGACGATTTTTAAAGTTGGAGGAGAAAATTAGATGGGAGTTTTTCGACCTACCCTAACTGTATTGACTCAGATTACACAGAGTATGTATGTGCATGGCAGAGCTAGACAAGACGTGCATTTGAGGTTAAAAAGTATATACATTTTTATTATTATTATTATATTTTTTTTTTTTTCAGAAAATGACAGATCGTTTTGCTAGATAAGACCCTTATTCCTTGGCTGGGATTGTTTAGAGCCCTTTGAAGCTGCATTTAAACTGCAATTTGGACATTTAAACTTGCAGGCACCATTAAAGTCCACTATATGGAGTTAGTTCCTTAAATGTTTTCTTCAAAAAACATAATTTCTTTACGACTGAAAAAAGAAAGGCATGAACATCTTGGATGACAACGGGGTGAGTACATTATCTGTACATTTTTGTTTTGGAAGTGAACTACTCCTTTAAAACCTTGGTACCTTTGGGATACTTTCTTCAACATACAATCATTTGTGATGCACCAATTCTAATTTTGCATACTATGCAGTGCAGACACTATATGAAATAGGATTCAACCAATATCCCTTGTCTCAAATCAAGTCATTGGAGACTTACTGAAAGATGAGATCATAAGTTAGAATGTAGGCATCACTGTAGACATACAGCAAATGATCCCTGGGGTCATAGTTAAGATACTCAATATTAGTCTGCATCTTCTTGATAATAATTTTCAAATCAAAGCGCTCTTTGTTTGTTATGGTGTCATAAGAGTAAAAGATCTCTTCTCTTTCTTTATCCAGGTAACGAGTAGCATAAAGCACACCGCACACCATGAAAGTGTTTGTGGAAGTCGTTTTGTACAAAGAGGTTTTCCAAGTTTGGCCTACAACTGGCGGGTTACTAGTCTGGATTTTACTGATAACCACATTTCCAAAGTTGCTTGTGGTTGCATATATAACATAGACGCCTGATTCATCCGTGGCAAAATCCATATCAGTATAGCTGTATGTTGTGCCGAGGTGTGCGAATGGAAATTTGTTATTGTAACCTGTATCACTAGGTAAAGCCACAGTACTGATAGCACGAGACGTCATGTTAAACTGACAGACAGAGTATGTATAGTAACAGTTATAGTAGAGCGCATTGTCATACATGACCACGTTTGGCCCCTGAATGGTGTTGGTTGTGGGATTGGAGCTTGATATATATGTATCTTTTTGTCCTATACCTAATAAAAGAGTACTCAAGGTGCCATACTGGCGGACAAAGTGGCCATATACGCTACTGCTTGATAGCACCACCAGCCAGTACTTGTTCTCGTCTCCTGGAGCAGGTTTTGCATCTCGACCCCAAGCACCATAAGGGTAGGAGGTGCCGTACACTGTGAGGGAATACGTTCTCCCGGTCCCTTACATACACAGCTTGAACCTAATATAATCAATCAAAAGGTTTGAAGCGAATTACAAGGGTCTCAAGCATGCGATTTGTGACTGTTACAGTCTGTTACATATGTGTAACAGTAGCTGCCTATTACATCTACATAATTACAAACTGTAATTACAGGCTGTTACATGTTAAGTACATTTTGTTTCATGTAAGTACAACGGCTACTACTAAATACTTAATTAGATAATTACTCTGTATTTTGAGACCTCAAAATAAAGTTTTACCGAAATGTTTTTAATACGACGGAAACTGTATTTAACATAATCACAATTAATAAAAACATTCTAAGTTAGGCCTATTAGTTGTAATGATTTCATTTCCCCAGTGATTCAAACAATGAATAAATTATATAGAGAAAGCAGGCAAAGGACATAGTATCAACTGAGCTTTTTGAGCCTTTTTGAACTCTGAGCCAGTTAAACCATTGGGTTGCAAAGATTCATTGTTTCGAAAGTGCTCCAATTGGACTGCATATCGCAAATAATTTGTTTCAGATCGGGACTTCAAAGTGCGTATTGCGAATCATTTGATTCCGATTGGGACTTCAAAGCGTGTTGCATGGATCATTTGATTCAGATTGGGACTTCAAATCAAGTATTGTGAATCATTTGATTCAGCGTATCAAGAATCATTTGATTCAGATCGGGACTTCAAAGCATGTATCATGAATCATTTGATTCAGCGCACTGCGAATCATTTCATTCAGATCAGGACTTTAAAGTGCGTATTGCGAATCATTCTATTTAGATCGGGACTTCAAAGCGCGGATCATGAATCATTTGATTCAGATCGTGACTGCAAAATGCATACTGCGAATCATTTGATTCAGATCGGGACTTCAAAGCGCGCATCATGACTCATTTGATTCAGATTGGGACTTCAAAACGCGTATCATGAATCATTTGATTTAGATCGGGACTTCAAAGCATGTATAGTGAATCATTTGATTCAGCGTACTGTGAATCATTTGATTCAGATTGGGACTGCAAAACGCATACTGCGAATCATTTGATTTAGATTGGGACTTCAAAGCACATATTGCAAATCATTTGATTTAGATCGGGACTTCAAATCATTTCATTCAGTTTGGGACTTTAAAGTGCGTATTGTGAATCATTCTATTTAGACTGTGACTGCAAAACGCATACTGCGAATCATTTGATTCAGATCGGGACTTCAAAGCACGTATTGCAAATCATTTGATTCAGATCGGGACTTCAAAGCATGTATCATGAATCATTTGATTCAGATCGTGACTGCAAAACGCATACTGCGAATCATTTGATTTAGATTGGGACTTCAAAGCACGTATTGCAAATCATTTGATTCAGATTGGGACTTCAAAGCATGTATCATGAATCATTTGATTCAGATCGTGACTGCAAAATGCATACTGCGAATCATTTGATTCAGATCGGGACTTCAAAGCGCGCATCATGAATCATTTGATTCAGATCAGGACTTCAAAGCGCGTATCATGACTCATTTGATTCAGATTGGGACTTCAAAACGCGTATCATGAATCATTTGATTTAGATCGGGACTTCAAAGCATGTATAGTGAATCATTTGATTCAGCGTACTGTGAATCATTTGATTCAGATTGGGACTGCAAAACGCATACTGCGAATCATTTGATTTAGATTGGGACTTCAAAGCACATATTGCAAATCATTTGATTTAGATCGGGACTTCAAATCATTTCATTCAGTTTGGGACTTTAAAGTGCGTATTGTGAATCATTCTATTTAGATTGTGACTGCAAAACGCATACTGCGAATCATTTGATTCAGATCGGGACTTCAAAGCACGTATTGCAAATCATTTGATTCAGATCGGGACTTCAAAGCATGTATCATGAATCATTTGATTCAGATCGTGACTGCAAAACGCATACTGCGAATCATTTGATTTAGATTGGGACTTCAAAGCACGTATTGCAAATCATTTGATTCAGATTGGGACTTCAAAGCATGTATCATGAATCATTTGATTCAGATCGTGACTGCAAAATGCATACTGCGAATCATTTGATTCAGATCGGGACTTCAAAGCGCGCATCATGAATCATTTGATTCAGATCAGGACTTCAAAGCGCGTATCATGACTCATTTGATTCAGATTGGGACTTCAAAACGCGTATCATGAATCATTTGATTTAGATCGGGACTTCAAAGCATGTATAGTGAATCATTTGATTCAGCGTACTGTGAATCATTTGATTCAGATTGGGACTGCAAAACGCATACTGCGAATCATTTGATTTAGATTGGGACTTCAAAGCACATATTGCAAATCATTTGATTTAGATCGGGACTTCAAATCATTTCATTCAGTTTGGGACTTTAAAGTGCGTATTGTGAATCATTCTATTTAGATTGTGACTGCAAAACGCATACTGCGAATCATTTGATTCAGATCGGGACTTCAAAGCACGTATTGCAAATCATTTGATTCAGATCGGGACTTCAAAGCATGTATCATGAATCATTTGATTCAGATCGTGACTGCAAAACGCATACTGCGAATCATTTGATTTAGATTGGGACTTCAAAGCACGTATTGCAAATCATTTGATTCAGATCGGGACTTCAAAGCATGTATCATGAATCATTTGATTCAGATTGGGACTTCAAAGCGCGTATCATTAATTCAGATTGGGACAGCCAAATTCTCAATAAAATGGTTTTCATAGATATATTTTACTGTTTCTGTCGTCAGACAACGGGATGAATCTGAAATATTGACTGAAACACGGCCCGTTAAGACTACATTACCAGCTCTCCAAGATGAAGATATTAATCTACACTAAAAACCTGAAGCATAATAACAACACTCTCTAATGAAATCAAATACACATATACAAAAAAAGGGGCTACTGAGGTCTTCGGCGTACCTGGGGAAACTGCAGGAGGTGGTGGTGGTGAAGCCTTGAGCTCTTCTTTGCACTGTTCCAAGGTCTTCTTGATTTGGCTCTCCCGATATCTTTTCATCACTTGCATTTTGTCAAACTTCTCTAACTCCACCATTGTTTCCTTCATATCATCAAGCTTTAAGAAAAAGGGGGAAAAAAAAGAATTTACGCAATTAAAAAAAAAGAGTAATGAAATTTTAAAACCGTCCCATCCTATATTATGTCCATTTAGATTACGTATGGATTTGTTTTCAATTAAAAAAAAATTTACACACAGTAAGTCACCTGAGCTGCAGTTTGTACACTGAGATGATGGTAAACGCTGGTGGTCCTGTTGAGTTTGTTGACGAGGTCCTGAATTTCGGCAAACTCTGACTCAATGATGCGCAGAGACACGGCACCATAAAGACTGCTGTTTTCTTCTTTTTCTAGCATGACCACATTGTCCTCTAATTGCTTGATACGTTGTCGTAGCCCCAATGCAAGCCTGTCTAAATCTGTCATCTGCAGATAATCACATTTACATTTTGAGTGAATTTACTTACACTATTTAAAATTTACTTGAAATGTAAAGAAAAACTATTTACATTGAATAACTTTTTTGGTACCTTTTCTGAAGTGATAATCTCAATGCATTTCAAGACGGTGGTCTCTACTTCTGTTAGTTCATCGTTAGGAAAAGGAGGATCTAAATTTTTTAGATCGCACACACATTCTTTCTTTGTCGCTGACTGTGTTAAATGAATCACAGGAAATCAAATTAAAGAATTAAAAAACAATATATGCACAATATATTAGACACAGCACTTTGAGAAGTAAGTTATCTGTAATAATTAATGTAAAGTGACTTTATCTTTCTTACCTGAGAGAACCTGAATAGGATGACAATCATCAAAATTAATATACAGGAGTGACTCATCTCTGAAGTAGCAAAGGGACCTTACAACCTTAAACAACTTTTGTGGCAAGTTTTCAAGCTGTATTATTATGGTGAAATAACTGATGAAACTGAGTGAGAACATTAATTTCTTTGGGTGGAGCAGGTCATCTGTTGCAACAGAGTTTGCTTTAATTTTCATTATTTTGTCTTACTGTCTAACTGATGCTGAACTGAACTGACAATGTCTTGAAGATTTATTTCTCAAGTTCAAAGGCACATATAGCACTTTTATACATGATGTACAAAACGTAATAAAATTTTACATTACATGACATAAAAATTTTAACTTAAATGGGCATTTTAGATCACTTCTTCTTTTTATGATTTATTTGTTTTTCTCCAGGAGTTTTTTTTATTGAATAGTTATTCTTTGTACCTTTTAACTTTATACCTTTGAACTTTTTTTAATGATCTTATCTAAATGATCAGAGAGTGAGTCAACTACTTCAAAATTTGTGTAAAAAATAAGAAATTAAGAAATATGAGAGGATGTGTTGTCTTATCTCTGTGGAAACATCTGGCTTGTCCGTGAGTAAAGTAAAACAAACATCTTGCCTCACAATCTCACCACAGTGTTGCTTTATATAATGTTTGCAACATTTTGTGTTTGTGTGCAGGTAAAACCGAGACCATTTCCCTGCTGAAAAAACAATACAACCATCACAGAAAATTCTAGTTTCCACTATAAATACCATTGCAAACATTACAAACCATTAAAAATTGTTTTTTGTAGTGTATTTTGGAACATATTCCATTAGGCTTTATTGGTTTTAACAAGCCACCAATAGAAGGTGACCAATTACCAGTGGAGACCAACAGGATCCATTAAAGTGTCCATTAAAACCAATACAAGTCCCATTATAACCATTAAAAAGCCTTACAAATGCTGTAAATGCAGACTGTAATCTTCCTGTCATGTCCAGATACCTCTATCTGGGCTTTCTTTCCCTGCTGTGAGGTATCCACCTTTTTCTTCAACTCAGAGGTAAGCCTATGGACGAGACTTCCGTTCATTAGCCGCTATAGGGAAATAACGAGAAGAACTAGATAAAAAAGTTTGTCAAGACAAACTTTAAGTTGGCTTGAGAAAGCTGGACCAGAAAGTTTGAAAAAGTTAAAAAGTTAAAGAATTAAAAAAAGAAAAACTCTTTCAAGTTTGATGGTTTTCAGTCTGAAATAGGTTGAAGTTTAAAATTGTTTTAAAAGGTTAAAGTTTGCATATTTTTAAAGCAATACAGTCTCAGATAGATAGTCTCTGATAGTTACTAGCATGTTTTTAACATGATTAGGAAGTTGCTAGCATAATTAGCATGTTTCTAACATGATTAACAAGTTGTTAACATGTTGCTAGCACATTTCTAGCATGATTAGCAAGTTGCTAGCATGTTTCTAGCATGATTAGCAGGTGCTAACATGTATCTAGCATGATTAGCAGGTGCTAACATGTATCTAGCATGATTATAGTATGATTAGCAAGTTGCTAGCATGTTTTTAGCATGATTAGCAGGTTGCTAGCATGATTTTAACATGATTAACATGTTAATAGCATGTTGCTAGCATATTAGCAAGTTACTACCATGTTTTAAGCATGATTAGTATGTTGCTAACATGTTTTTACCATGACTAGCAGGTTGCTAGCATGTTTCTAGCATGATTAGCAGGTTGCTAGCACATTTCTAGCATGATTAGCAGGTTGCTAGCATGTTTTTAACATGATTAACAGGTTGCTAGCATGTTTCTAGCATGATTAACAAGTTACTAGCATGATTTTAACATGATTAACATGTTAATAGCATGTTGCTAGCATATTAGCAAGTTACTAACATGTTTTAAGCATGATTAGTAGGTTGCTAGCATGTTTTTACCATGACTAGCAGGTTGCTAGCACATTTCTAGCATGATTAGTAGATTGCTACCACATTTTTAGCATGATTAGCAGGTTGCTAGCATGTTTCTAGCATGATTGGCAGGTGCTAACATGTATCTAGCATGATTATAGTATGATTAGCAAGTTACTAACATGTTTTAAGCATGATTAGTAGGTTGCTAGCATGTTTTTACCATGACTAGCAGGTTGCTAGCACATTTCTAGCATGATTAGTAGGTTGCTACCACGTTTTTAGCATGATTAGCAGGTTGCTAGCATGTTTCTAGCATGATTGGCAGGTGCTAACATGTATCTAACATGATTATAGTACGATTAGCAAGTTGCTAGCATGTTTTTAGCATGATTAGCAGGTTGCTAGCATGATTTAAACATGATTAACATGTTAATAGCATGTTGCTAGCATATTAGCAAGTTACTACCATGTTTTAAGCATGATTAGTATGTTGCTAGCATGTTTTTGCCATGACTAGCGGGTTGCTAGCATGTTTCTAGCATGATTAGCAGGTTGCTAGCACATTTCTAGCATGATTAGCAGGTTGCTAGCATGTTTTTAACATGATTAACAGGTTGCTAGCATGTTTCTAGCATGATTAACAAGTTATTAGCATGGTTTTAACATGATTAACATGTTAATAGCATGTTGCTAGCATATTAGCAAGTTACTAGCATGTTTTAAGCATGATTAGTAGGTTGCTAGCATGTTTTTACCATGACTAGCAGGTTGCTAGCACATTTCTAGCATGATTAGTAGGTTGCTACCACGTTTTTAGCATGATTAGCAGGTTGCTAGCATGTTTCTAGCATGATTAGCAAGTTGCTAGCATATTTCTAGCATGATTACTAAGTTAACGTTTTTATCATAATTAGCAAGTTGTTAGCATATTTCTAGCATGTTTCTAGCATGATTAGCAAGTTACTAGCATGATTCTAGTTGCTAACATATTTGTTAGCACATTTCTAGCATGATTAGCAGGTTGCTAACATGTATCTAGCATGATTATAGTATGATTAGCAAGTTGCTAGCATGTTTTTAGCATGATTAGCAGGTTGCTAGCATGTTTCTAACATGATTAGCAAGTTACTAGCATGATTTTAACACGATTAGCATGTTAATAGCATGTTGCTAGCATATTAACAAGTTACTAGCATGTTTTAAGCATGATCAGTAGGTTGCTAGCATGTTTTTACCATGACTAGCAGGTTGCTTGCATGTTTCTAGCATGATTTAGTCTCAAGGGAGTTTAAGTTTGAATTATGACAGTTGAAGTTTGAATAGTGTTGGCTTATTTGAACATTCCGTCAATGTAAGTCTATGGGATTTTTATGATTTTTAATCTTTAATTTTATGAAAACTATAAGTCGGATCAGTTAGAAAAGATATAGCAACCCAAGTGCGATAAGTCTGAAGATCTGGGCTGAGTTTGGTGGTTCTAGCTTGAAAGCTCTAGAAGGAGAAGCGTTCAGAAATTTGGCTAAGAAGAATAATAACTAGATAAAAAAGTTTGTCGAGACAAACTTTAAGTTGGCTTGAGAAAGCCGGAACAGAAAGTTTTAAAAAGTTTGAAAAGATTATAAAGTTTAAAATGTTTAAGAAGGTTTGAAAACATTTAAAAAGTTTTAAGTTTGATGGTTTTCAGTCTGAAATAGTTTGAAGTCTAATGTAGTTTTAAAAAGTTAAAGTTTGAATGTTTTGAAGAAAATACAGTTTGTCAAAGATAGATAGCTAACATAATTAGGAAGTTACTACCATGATTCTAACATGATTAACATTTTACTAGCATGTTGTTAACATGTTTACTATTTTATTAACATGATTTGCAAATTACTAATATGTTTCTAACATGATGAGCAAGTTGTTAGCATGTTTCTAGCATGATTAGCAAGTTGCTAGCATGTTTCTAACATGATTAACAAGATGTTAACATTTTGCTAGCATGTTTCTAGCATGATTAGCAAGTTGCTAGCATGTTTCTAACATGATTAGCAAGTTGTTAGCATGTTGCTAACATGTTTCTAACATGATTAACAAATTGTTAACATGTTGCTAGCATGTTTCTAGCATTATTAGCAAAGTTGCTAGCATGTTTCTAGCATGATTATCAAGTTGCTAGCATGTTTTCTAGCATGATTAACAAGTTGTTAGCATGTTTTTAGCACGATTAGCAAAGTTGCTAGCATGTTTCTAGCATGATTAGCAAGTTACTAGCATGATCCTGGTTGCTAGGCATCGATAGATAGATAGATAGATGAGTTTGAATGAGTTTAAATGGATTAGAAATACAGTACATAGAAGGGAAGTTTGATTGAGTCTCAAAGGATTCTGGGAGTTTTGACAGTTGCAATTTGAAAAGTGCTGGCTCATTTGAACATTCCGTCAATGTAAGTCTATGTGATTTTTCCCAAATTTAATCGTCATTTTTAGGAAAATCGTAAGTCCGATCAGTTAGAAAAGATATAGCAACTAACTTCAGATCAGTTTGAAGATCTGGGCTGAGATTGGAGTTTGTAGAGTTAAAGCTCTAGGACGAGTTAGAACTGATAATTTTAGTCTCAGAAGAATAATAATAACTTTAAAGGTGCAGTGTGTAATTTTTAGCGGCATCTAGCGATGAGGATTCGAATTTCAACCAACGGCTAAGTCTCCCGCTCACCCCGCCCTTTCGAAACGCATACAGACGCTACGGAAGCGGACACAGGACAAAAATGTCAAAGAATTATATTTACTTAATTATTCAGTAAACCAATATGTTATTGCGAATATTATTTTTACTCATTGATCATTGTCTCAGGTTTATTCGCTGACTTTAGTTAGATTTTTTGTATGACAGTTAGTAGGGTTGGGTGACGTCTACCAAATTGGCGTCGGACGAAGTCTACAGTGAAACATCATGATGAAAAGTGAAAGTGAAATGCGATCGTGCATACGAAATCAGTTTCAATGCCATGCACATTACTCTAGCAGCCCCCTGATGCCCGCAATTTATATACAGTATAATTACTTAACGATATAACTGCGAGAGAAAGTAATGAAATATATGATATATATATATATATATAAGTAATGATATATATATATATATATATATATATATATATTTCCATTTAATGTTTATTGCCTTTAAAACACAACTTTCTTTCCGAACACGGCATTGGGATGCGGTGGCTTGCGGGAGGGGAAAGGGAGGAGGGGGAGCGATGGGATCACGATGCCGGCTCAACATCGTTATGTCTGTCAGCCCAACCGCATAAGCGCCTTCCAGACTTCGTCTGGCTGCATCAAGTTTTCTTTTTTTTCTACCGACGAAGACTGACGCTCTGCCGGTTCTTGAACAACGTACTGACGAAACGCGCTCTGTAGAAGTTTGTCCGTTTAGGGCTACAATAGAAACATGGTGGCACTAAATGGCGATTTCCATGTAAGGGGACCCGCGGTGTACGTAGATATAAATTGCTCGTTCTGAGGTTATAAAATCATAACGGCTTATTATATAAGGTCTTTACACACCTCTGAAAACATAGTTTTGTATGTTATATTGCATTTCTGCCAATAAATTCTCATAAATATTACACACTGCACCTTTAAGTTTAAATAGCATATCAGTAAGTTGGCTTTCTCAAGCTTTCTCAAGCCAACTTAATAAAACGCTTAAGTAGGTTGGCTTTCTCAAGCCAACCTTATAACAGCGTTTAGTAAACGTAGTAGTAAAAGTAGTTTTCATAATTAATATAATACCTTAAAATATAGTAAGATACACCGAGTTGCAATATGAAGCAGCATCAAGAGACCGGAAGCCACACCCATAAAATTTACGAACGATACGCGTTTAATGATAAATACGGATTGTTTGTACATGGATGCGCAATTATGCACTCGCGACATTTGTCATTAAAATAACATAAAATTAAGTATGAATACGGGAATAATGTAGGATTGTGTCTGAAAGCTGCTTGTCCTGTCACAGACGAAATATTGAAAAGCTAGTTTGTACTCGTCTGCTTAAGGTCATTTCATGGCCCTTTACAAATAAGACAACTTTTAACTGAAATACAGTACTGCATACAAACAGCGGCAGCATAACGACACAATACGGTCTACACTACAGTGAAATGGGATCGATAAGACCATCTCAGCTAGCAATACCCTTGTTTGTTCCATTTGTTTAACGTTTATAGGTGGCGGTATTTTTATTTTTCGTTCAAATCATAGTCTGCATCTTTTAAGTTTGTTTTCTTGGTGTCATAGGAGTAAAAGATCTGTTCTGTTTCTTCATCCAGGTAACGAGTGGCATAAAGCACACCGCACACCATGAAGGTGTTTGTGGCAGTCATTTTGTGAAGAGAAGTGAACCATGTTTGGTTCAAAACGGGTGGGTTACTAGTCTCGACTTTACTGATAATCACATTTCCGAAGTTGCTTGTAGTTGCGTATATAACATAGACACCTGATTCATCCGTGGCAAAATCCATGTCAGTATAGCTGTATGTTGTGCCGAGGTGTGCGAATGGAAACTTGCTATTGTAACCTGTATCACTAGGTAAATCCACAGTACTGATAGATTGAGTTGTCAAGTTGAACTGACAGACAGAGTGTGAATAGTAACAGTTATAGTAGAGCGAATTGGCGTACATGACCATGTTTGACCCCTGAATTGTGTTTGTTGTGGGGTTGGAGCTTGATATATATGTATCTGTTGGTGCTATACCTAATATTATAGAACTCAAACTACTATACTGGCGGATGAAGTTGCCATATGCATTACTACTTGTCAGCACCACCAGCCAGTACTTGTTCTCATCTCCTGGAGCAGGATTTGCATCTCGACCCCAAGCACCATAATGGTAGGACGTTCCGTACTCTGTGAGGGAATACATTTTAGGTCCCGATGCACTGACCACATGGCCCAGACCACAGTGACCTGAAAAGATAGAAGCAAAAATACAAGTCTAATACTTTAATGCTTCAGCTGTGACTGTGTAATAATGATAAACTAGTTTATGCATACCTGGGGAAAGTGTAGGGGCTGGTGATGTGCTGTTGAGCTCTTCTTTGCACCGTTCCAGATCCCTCTTAATGAGCTTGTTCTCACGCTGTTTCACCATCACCTGCACGTGATCAAACTTCTCCAGCTCTGTCATTGTGTCAGTCATGTCCTGAAACTGTCGAATAAGGGTTGAATAGGAATTAGTGAAATGCACATCATTTACAAAATAGTATTAGGGATTTGGGGACCTAAACAGTCAAAAACAAACAGTTTTTAAATTCTAAATGATGTGACATTTGTACATAATTAATTCATATTTATAGCTCTTCTTTGGCATGATATAAAAAATTGTTAATTATTTTGTGTTTAATTAAATATTGAATGATCCACAGCATTTTTACATTTTTTTTTTTTTGTTTAGTTTAACATAATCATTCACATGAATCCCTTATAAATTTTTGAAGTCAAATGTTTAGAATTTTGAACTGCCTGCTGTTCTAACAGGGAAATACAAAATGCATGAAAAATCTTTGCCTAAGATTCAGAATTTTTGTGTAAAATAAACCCTTTATAAAAATGACATGTATGATTTATTTGATTCATTTTTACTGTGTTGAGGACAACTTAGTGATAATTGTTCATGAATATTGTTTGGCAGAAACAGTTCAAACTGCCCACTGTTGAAAAGAAAAAAAAATGGTCAAACAACTATGGTTTTTCATACATTTTTGACTTTTAAATTTAGTACCCTTTCCAACAATGACTAAAGATTTTGAGATCCATCTTTTCACACTGTTCAACTGAGTCCTCATTGCAACTCCTGTTGTTGTCACTCACTGATGCTCCAAAGGAAACACAATGCATTTAGAGCAAAAATGAAATTTCAAATGAATTTGAAGATCAGTGAGCAAATTAACTTATTTTGTCTCCTGGGAAACATGTAAGTATCTTCTGTAACTTCTGAAGGGCAATGTTAAATCCATCTTTTGAAAGAACTGCATATTTAGGCAAAATAAGAAAAATGTACACATTTTCATTCTGTTCAAAAGTTGCTTTACAGAATCAGTGAGCATTTGGCCCTTCTGTAATAGTTGCATATGAGTTCCTCAGTTGTCCTTATTGTGAAAAGATGGATCTCACAATCATACGGTCATTGTTGGAAAGGGTTCAAATACAATGAAAAAACACTGAAAAACCAAATTCTGTTCAAAAGTTTTCAACCTGAAGATTTTCTGAAGAGCTTGACCCTTTGTAATAGTTGGCAGTTTAAAAAAGATGTTGTCAAAATCAAGGGACATCATAAAAAACTATCACTAAAATGCAAAAAAAAAAGAATTTAGTGGATCATTCAGGTAACAACACAGAATTAAGAATCAAGCATATGTAAACTTTTGAACAGGTTCATTTTTATAAATTCAACTATTATTTACTCTTGTGGACTATACAGTATGTAAACATTTTTTATGTGAAATATCTTATTCAATAACATGCATTTATGACCCTCTTATTTTGGTATCCCTGTTATTTTACTTTTAGCAATATATAACATTAAACACATTCCATATGATTATTATATGTGGTGTACATAAATTCACCTCTGCAGCAGCTTGTACACTGAGCTGTTGGTAATTGTTGGTGGTTCTGTTGAGTTTGTCTAGAAGGTCTTGAATCTCAGCTAACTCTAATTCAATAATGCGTAGAGACACGGCTGCATACAGATTTCCATTGTCTTCTCTTTCCAGCATGGAAACATTGTCCAGAAGCTGCCGGATACGGTGTTGTAGACCCAACACCAACCTGTCAATCTCTGTCATCTGATTACATAGGAAACAATTGAATAAGAAACAATTTGGCTTTAGTAACAGATTTGTTCAGAATTATACATGCCTGATTTGCAACCGTAAGCATCATAACAGTATATTTTGACATGTTTCTACCTTTTCTAAAGTGATGTTCCTAGTGCATTGTATAGCAGTGAACTCAACATTACTGAGTTTATTCTCAGGGAAAGCAGGATCAGAATTTTGTAGCTCACACACACAGTCCTTCCCTCTCACTGACTGTGGAGACAAATAACAGGGCATATGTAAATACAACATACAGACAAAATTACACAGCATAAATTATAACAAATATTTCTGTATTTAATAAACACTGATATTAAACAATGTCAGAAATAATGTAAAATAAAAATAACGCTAATAAAAAGATAAAAATGTAAATTTTTACCTGTGAAAAAATTAAAGGAATGATGAGCATCAAAGTGAATACGTATGATTGACTCATTTTGGAGATACAGTTCAGATCCGTGTCCTTCAGCCTTTTATATAAAGAAAAGTGTTTGCATCACACAAGCTCAGATATAAAGCCAAAAACCCAGGATTGCTCAGTGGGCTGGCACAGAAAATTACAAATTGAGGAAGCGCATCTTCCTGAACTTGCTAATCATTTAAATGAACGGATATAAAAAGTATGTGCTACTTGAAAGTTTGTGAACCTTTTAAAATTCTCTATATTTCTGCATAAATATGACCCAAAAGATCATCATATTTCCACAAAAGCCACTTCTCTTTAAAAACAACAATGCTGGCCATCTGCAGTTTGCTAAAGATCATGTGGACAAGCCAGAGGACTATTGGAGAAAGGTTTAATGGACAGATGAGACCAAAATAGTAATGTTGGGATAAATTAAAGCATTTGGAGAAAGGAAAACGCATTTAAGCATAAGAAAATCATATTTTCCTGAATCAATTATCCTTGAAGAAGCTTGGAACTCTTTAGGCCACGTACAGACTGCAGATAAATTTGGCTGTCAGTTCACCTTTTACTCCTTAATCACAGTCTGTAAACATATAATTCATTAAAACACAGGTAGTGACAACCACATTTATAGTAATTTGTACGCAGTGTGTACGGAACTGAACGGAACAACTAGTTGTATTTAAACATGCATCATTAACATGTCTTCGTCTATATGTGAGATGCAAAAAATAACAGTGAAAAAAGTCTTAAAGTTAGCTAGATGCACTCATGATCCCTGTGGTAAAGTGTCAGTGTTGCCAGATCTTCACAGACAAAAAACAAACAAGCACAAAGAAAAAAAACTATACCAAAAAACACTAAAACACCCAAATGCTTTATGTTTTATAGAAGCAAAAAAAAAAAAAAAAAAAAAAATCATATATCTCAAAACAGCAACAGAGCACTTTATTAACTCCATAAAGTGTCTAGTTTAACGAGCTAAGACCAAACAACATGCCTAAAAGCACTTTCTAAAGCAGCCTCCTGAACATAAACAAAACACAGCATATCTATCAGCAGTAGTTTAGTTAAAAATGGACAGACAAAAAGAGTCTTTAGTTTAAAAATGGCAAATACCAAACAGCTAAATTCTTATTCACTCCCACAAGATGCTAAAATGTCTTGGTTACAAATGCAGAAGTGACTGCTGTTCTGTACACACATGGAACGATAATATATGGGACTCATTTCCATATTTAAATGCGGTTGTCACTTCTAAAACTTGCAGTGTGTATGTGGCTTTCCTAGAGCTGGCCTCCTAGCTAAACTGAGCAATCGATGGATGAGGGCCTTGACTGGTGACCAAGAAGCAGGGTTGCCAGGTTTTCACAACAAAACCTGCCCAATTGCTACTCAAAACTAGCCCAAAACTAGCCCAATCGCACTTCGAGGGGGGTCCCCCAGTAAAAATCGCGTTCCAGAGGGTAAAATACATGTTTTTGGCAGGGTTCACCTGGCACAGTTTACATTCCTGGGGCTAAATATAACAATGTTGGGGTCGATCAACCCGCAGACATTAAAAACAACCTGCGGCAACAGTCTTAAAGTATTCCAGAGCAAAAATTACATAGCCGCTATGTAATTCCGAGGGAAAATTGCGCACTTGGCAACATTGCCAAGAAGCTGATGGTCACTCTAGTTGAGCTCCAAGATCATATATGGAGACGTGAAAAACTTACAGAAGGACAAACATTACTGTAGCACTCTACCGATCTGGGCTTTATGGTGGTGTGGCTAAACTCAGTCCGCTCCATAGTAAAGGCACATGAAAACATACTTGGAATTTGCAAGAAAGCACCTAAAGGACTCTCAGACTGTGAAAAACAAGATTCTCTTTGCCTTTGCATTACATATGGAGGAAAGCAGCCACTGCTCAGGTGGGAGTGTTTTTAGCAGCAGGGAGGAATAATCAGAGTATACGGAAAGCTTAATGCAGCAAAATATGGAGAACCTACTCCAGAGCATTCAATTTCGATTGGGCAGAAGGTTCACCTTCCAACAGGGCAATGACCTGCACACAACTAATACAATGCAACAGTGGCTTATGGACAACCTGTGAATGTCCTTGAGTGGCCTAGCCAGAGCCTGGCCTTGAATCCAATCAAACATTTCTAGAGAACATTTTGTAAAAAATTTTCTAAAGTTTCAGTAATGTTAGTTATGGTAAATATTTACAATTTTCACTTCCTCTTCAACAGACCCTCAAATTAAAATATCTAAAAAGTATAGTAAGTTACTGTACTGAAAGTGCAGGTGTCTGCACAAAATTCATGATGGACTGAGGATGTGTACATTTTTTGCGGAACTTGAGGTTGAAATTTACAATGTTTCTCAGCTAAATTTCTTCCTGAATTTTGAAATTAGCCATGCGTGCAATTTTCACATCCTCTACAACAAAAGACAAAACTGCATTTTTGAATTAAAACAAAACAAAACAAAAAAATACTGTTAATCTTTATAAGTAAAAGTGCATCTGATGTCTGCATAAAATCAATGATAGAATGAGGATGTATACCTTTTAAGAGGAAACTTGTGGTTGAATTTTCCAACTTTTCTCATCTAAATTTCTTCCTGATTTTCTGAAATTAGCCATATGTGCAATTTTCACATCCTCTACAACAGAAACCAAAACTGCATTTTTGAATAAAAAAAATATTGTTATTCATCATAAAGAAAGTGCAGATGTCTGCATAAAATCTATGATAGAATGAGGATGTATACCTTTTGAGGGAAACATGTGGTTGAATTTTCCATCTTTTCTCAGCTAAATTTCTTCCTGATTTTCTGAAATGAACCATATGTGAAATTTTCACATCCTTTTCAACTCCCAAAACTGCAAATTTGAATATCTAAAATTGCAACATCTCAGTGTTTGTGATGTGATTTAAAGCAGATCTCTAGTCTTTCAGTCCATTCGGTCATCATGTTCGTCTACCTGCTGCTCCTCACAGTCACTGTAAGTTTTCTCTTTATGTCTTCAATTGGCTCTACCATTCAGACATAATGTCTGAAAGTTTATGTATGAACTTTTGTATGTGTGATACAATAATCCGATTGTGTTTTTATTTATAAGGTGACTGTTGAGGCTCAGAGAGTTCCAGGTCAACAGAAGACTGATTCATGTTTGTGTAAAATAAACAGCTCTATCTGGACATTTCCTGCATTTCGGTTTGAGGACGTCACAAGACAGGTCCAAATTTGTGAGGATGCCCTGAATGAGTTTGAAGAAAAGGTAAAGTTATCACTTAGGCTTCTTATGACAATTGCAACTTAATGAACTACAATGCTTCTCAGATGATCTACATTACAATTTAAAGAACATCAATTAACTTTCTGAGGTGATTTTCAGGTGAGGAACACAAATGCAGAACTGCCGATGATGGAAGCCACTCTTCAGAACATCTCAGCCCGTCTAAAAGCATTTGATTACCTTTACACAAGTGGACTGTACAGCGCACTTCATCTGCGGCAGCTGAACCAGGAACTGGAGCAAATCCATCAATCTGTCAATGAAACACACACGCAGAACCCCAACAAAGAGACGCATAACCTACTCATTGAGGTAGACATTGCAACACATGATCACAAATAAATATTCCTCTAAACTCTTTTCTTTAGTGATCAATCTCAAATTAAAGATGACTGAACTATCTGAACTAATACACTGTAACAGTAAAGATGACCTCCTGTTGTTCTCAGTTAAACAAGGCAAAAAATGATGTCCAGAGGATGTACAGAGATGATTTCTTCAACCTGGAGACCATGAAGAAGAGGTTACGTGAACTCAACAACCGTGCACAGAGTTGCAAGACCATACCAAATGATTTCAGAAGTAAGTACATTATTGACTATTTGTGAGTTATTTTGGAACGTAATTGCTTTCAGATTCCTTTTTTATTCTGAAAGCTCAGAAAGTTTCTAAACAAACCAAAAAAACAATGTTACTAAATTGCTTGCAGGTAGCTTGTCATCAGCGCATCATGACCAGAATAAGCTCTCCAAGTATTACCAAGCTCAATTCCATCAGCAAGTCCTATATCTCAGGTGCTTGGGGCCGTGATGCCCTGCTAAGCAATAAAGAACGCTACTGGGAACACTGTCTGGTGAGCGGACACAAGCATGGCAACACTATCAGAATGTACAACTCACGTGAAGACTTTATGGCCAACAATAACTACAAAGATGAAGAGATAGCACCATCATACAGACACGAAAATGCTGTTCAGGGTTCTGGCACCATTCTGTACAACAATACTGTATTTTACCAATGCTACAGCACCGCTGAAATCTGCAGCTTCGACATCACGACACAAGCAACAAAGCGTGTGCAACTAGCTGGTGCCGGAATTGACAACAAGTTCCCTTTCTGCTACTACAGCTGCCACGACTGGACAGACATTGACCTGGAGGCTGATCACGATGCCGTGTGGGTGATTTACGCCACTGAGGAGAACCACGGCAACATTGTTGTCAGTCGTTTAGACCCGCTGGAGCTCAATATTACACATACCTGGAAGACGCATCTCTTTAAGAGGTCCGTCACCAGTACATTTATGATGTGCGGGGTCTTGTATGCAACACGCTATGTTAATGCTTATCAAGAAGAGGTGTTTTATGCTTTCGATACAACCACTGGTCAAGAGGTAAACACTCTTTCTTTGCCTTTTGAGAAGGTTTCTGCTGGAATAGCCAATCTGAACTACAATCCTGTTGATGGGAGACTCTACATGTATAATGATGCTTATCTTTTAGCATATGATACCTTCTTCTAAGAGAATTTTAAACGCAGCAACTCAATAAAAAGTGTTTTGTTTCACATTCAATACTGGTTTGTTTTATTTCCCAAAGCTATTACAGTTGAGGTCAAAAGTTTACATATACCTTGCGAAATCTACAAAATGTTAATTTTGCAGAGGGATCATACAAAATTCATGTTGTTTTTTTATTTAGTACTAACCTGAATTAGATATTTCACATAAATTATGTTTACATATAGTTGAATTTATAAAATGACCCTGTTCAAAAGTTTACATACGGTTAATTCTTAATACTGTGTTGTTACCTGAATGTTCCACAGCTTTGTTTTTTTTTAGTCATAGTTCTTCATGAGTCCCTTGTTTGTCCTAGACAGTCAAACTGCCCAATGTTCTTCAGAAAATTCCTTCAGGTCAAACAAATTCTTTGGTTTTTCAGCATTTTGTATTAAACCATTTCCAACAATGTATGATTTAGAGATCCATCTTTTCACACTGAGGACAACTGAGGGACTCATATGCAACTATTACAGAAGGTTCAAATGCTCCAGAAGGAAAAAAAATGCATTAGTAGCCAGGGAGTGAAAACTTTTAGAATTTAAAATGTACATATCTTCATTTTGTTCAAAAGTTTATACCCCCAGCTCTTAATGCATATTTTTTCCTTTTGGAGCATCAATAAGTGTTTGAACCTTTTGTAATAGTTGCATATGAGTCCCTCAGTTGTCCTCAGTGTGAAAACATCGATCTCAAAATCATACTGTCATTGTTGGAAAGGGTTCAAACACACAAAAAATGCTGTAAAACCAAATAATTTGTGGGACCTGAAGGATTTTTCTGAAGAACAGCAGGCAGTTCAACTGTTCAGGACAAACAAGGGACTCATAACCAGCTAAAAAAAACCCACACAGCTGTGGATCATTCAGGAAACAACACAATATTAAGAATCAAGCGTATCTAAACTTTTGAACAAGGCCATTTTTATAAATTCAACTTTTATTTACTCTTGTGGACTATATATAATCATCTTTTATGTCTTTTTCATGTCAGTACTAAATAAAAAATCCATGCATTTTGTATGATCCCTCTTATTTTGGTAAAATAATAACATTTTGCACATTCTGCAAGGTGTATGTCAATTTTTGACCTCCAGAGATGTTTTACCACTGGCAACCAACAGAGTGTCTCTTAAAAACATTATATTCAAAACCTGTGAGACTATGAGGTACAGCTGAACATACAAGCAAATGCAAAAATAACAAATCATTGCAAAAATATGAGAATGCACAACAAACATTTAATATTTGCCTACTCTAAAAGGTACAAAACTTCAAACTCCAGCACCCTCTGGTGTTTGGATGGAAGGTTCTGCAGACTGTGCTTTTTCTTGGTCTTGTGTCCCTGGTTTTGAATGTTCCTGTTCAGTCTGTTCCTGATCATCTGGAAAGTACAAAGACAGTCCAACATATTCTACACACTTTATGTGCTTTACTGAGACAAAAGCAGTTACAAAGCATTTTATTGGATGAGCCATATTTGAATCTGTATTAAAATAGCTGACCACACTCATTTTTTCCTTACTTTACCTTCTGGAAGAATAGTTTATTATGATTACATGTATTTTTTTATTGAACACTGGTATCTTTAATCATATACTCCACTTCGTGTTGTGTCTAAAGTAGCTTATTACTTCAATAAATGTCTTTTTAGTTTGACTGGAGAAGATTGGCCATGTGGACCTCTTCGTATCCTGAATTTATTGCACTCATTATTGTGCCTCTCTTTGCTTTGATTTTATAAACAGGATCGATCTTATGGGTTTTTCTTCATCCCTCACTGCGGAGCCAGTAGTGCTTTATGAGTCATTATAACTCAGCACACCGCTCTATGAGTCACAGGCTAGAAGACAAGTGGCTCTTATAATTGGAGGTGCGAGCAAAGGTCAGTCTGAGCTTGTTATTGGTCAGGTGCTTCAAAAGAATAGCATGGTTGCTGAGTCAATATGACAGGAAGGGATCTTGTGGGTAACCATTATATGAGCATTTCAGAGCTACTGTTCAGCTGAGATTGGAGGGTATCACAGTTCACATGTGTTCGTTACAGCTGCTAGATGTTAAAAAAAAAAAAAACTCACCTGAGTCTGAGGAAATACTGTCTAACAGTTCCTGTGTGTTCTTCAGCCTGTACATCAAGAACCTCTTTTCTACAGAAAATGTGAATAAGAATAAAATAAATAAATAGTACATTTTAAAATATATTTCAGTAATTTTGTCTTTTTTAAGATATAATTTTAAGCTGTTACATTTTAGCTAATATTTTGTAATTTAGAAATATTGGTTGATGAGAGATATTTAAATGTGCATCCTGTTTTCTTCTATTCTTTATTGCTTCTATTAATTTACACTACCAGTCAAAAGTTTTTGAACAGTACGATTTTGAATGTTTTTTAATAATTCTCTTCTTCCCGCCAAGCCTGCATTTATTTGATCCAAAATACAGCAAAAACAGTAATACTGTGAAATATTTTTACTATTTAAAATGACTGCTTTCTACCTGAATATATTTTAAAATGTAATTTGTTTCTGTGATCAAAGCTAAATTTTGAGCATCATTACTCCAGTCTTTAGTGTCACACGATCCTTCAGAAATCATTCTAATATTCTGATTTGCTGTTCAAGAAACATTTGTATTATTATTAATATCAATATTTAAAACATTTAAGTACGTTTTTTCAGGATTCTTTGATGAATAGAAAGTTCCAAAGATCAGCATTTATTTGAAATAAAAAGCTTCTGTAACATTATACACTATACCATTTATTAGCTTGGCATCATTTTTTCTTTTTTTTTTTTTTTTGAGGAAAGAAATGATAAAAATTCATACTTTTATTTAGGAAGGATGCTTTAAATTGCTCAAAAGTGATGATAAAGACATTTATAATGTTACAAAAGATTTCTAATTCAGATACATGCTGTTCTTCTGAACTTTATATTCATCAAATAAACCTGAAAATAATTCTGCTCAACTGTTTTTAGCAACTGGGTAATGATGCTAAAAATTCAGCTTTGAAATCACAGGAATAACTTATATTTTATAATATATTCAAATAGAAATCAGTTCTTTTAAATAGTAAAAATATTTCAAAATTGTACTGTTTCTGTTGTACACTGGATTAAATAAATGCAAGCTTGGTGAGCAGAAGAGAATTAAAAAAAAAAAATAACATTAAAAATCTTACCTCTTCCATCATCTAATCTCAGAATGAATTTAGAGTTAGGAAATGTAGGTTTTGAGAGACACAAACATGCATAGGAACACATTGTTCAACTTGAAACTTCCTAGGTCAAAACTTTACACTCCCATATTAAATTGGAAGCCATGTTTTTTAGACCCAGTGCCAATTTATTAGAACTGGGAAACCCTTCCAATTTAATGACTAAACTGCCCAAAATGTATATTAAATTGCTACAATGCCTTTTAGACTAGACTTGTAAACATGCCTGGTAAGTGCTACTTTAACCCTCATAATTGTGCTCAGTGTAAAACAAGCAGGCAAATATTGAGGTATAAGCAATTTGCACTTGTACCAACATACCTATATCATGGCGCTTTTGTTTTTCGAGTTCCAGCTTGGAATTGAGACGGTCCACTTCCTCACGCTGTAAATCTAGCTGAAAAGCCAGTCGCCATGGAAGCATGTGAGTACACACACACACACACACACACACACACACAGATGAGCAACATGACATAGAAACACAGTCTTTATGATTATAATGCACTCAAATGACACTTGTTGATTAGTGAGGGCACTATCAAATATCATACAAAATATAATATCACCTGTTTGTGCAAGATCTTGACCTCTTCTAGTAGCCTCGTCACACACGTGACCTGTTGCTGATATGCAAAGAGAGCCTGTGACTTTCTAAAAAAAACAACAATTTTAAATAAAAAAAAACAACATTTTAAATTATTATTAGTTGTGCTTGCAAAGATTATTACTCATATTTAGGGTTAGGACAAACTTAGCAACAACCCAGAAAACCTTAGAAGCCACATAACACAGTGAAGATTAACTCACGCCATATCCATGTCCATCTCCACCTCTCGTAAATTCAGCGAGAAACCTGGATTTCTCATTTCTAGGTCTAAAGGAAAATGTGTAGAATGAAATGTGAGTGTGTTTTCATCAGTGTGTGTGTACTGGTATTCACTATGTCATGAAGGAAACAAGCCTATAAATCATACAGAATTATGTTTTTAAAAAATCTAAAAGCAGAAGGTATCCTCTGAGGGGTAGGCTTAGGTGTCCAGTTAGGGTAAAGTGATAAAAAATACGGTTTGTACAGTATAAAAACCATTAAGCCTATGGAATGCGCCCATAAAACACAGAAACCCAACATGTGTGTTTGCCTCACCTGTAGTAAAGGGTGGCAGGTAACTCATGAGAATACTGTTAGTCCATTCATCTTTCAGCTCTCTGTGTAACATACCAAAACAAAATTACTAAATTTCTTTTAAAAGTTATAAAGTACCATCATAACTAATTTTTAAAAACAAGTGTTACTGCTTAATACTCAATACTTAATTTACAGTTTTGGTTGTATTACCAGTGTTATTTTATTATTATTTTTAAGTGCCTTATAAATACACTGCCAGTCAAGATAGATTTGTTCTTTTAAAGAATTCTCTTCTGCTCACCAAACCTGCATTTATTTGATCCAAAATACAGCAAAATTAATTTACTAAATTATACAGTATATACAGTACTGATTTGCTGTTTATTATCAATATTTAAAACAGTTTTTTCAGGATTCTTTGATGCTTAGAAAGATCCAAGGATCAGCATTTATCTGAAATAAAAAGCTTTTGTAACATTATACACTATACCACTGGAGTCAGTATTATTATTATTTATTTAATTATATTTATTTTTTATGAAAGAAATGATAGAAATTAATACTTGTATTTAGTAAGGATGCTTAAAATAGATCAAAAGTGATGGTAAAACATTTATAATGTTTATAATGTTAATTTCTTTTTCAAAAAATTGTTTTTCAAAAATTTCTATTTATCAAAGAATCCTGACAAAATTCTACTCAGCTGGTATGAACATACTACTACTACTACTACTACTACTACTACTAATAATAATAAATGTTTTTTGAGCACCAAATCAGAATATTAGAATGATTTCTGAAGGATCATGTGACTGGAGTAATGATGCTCAAAAATGCAGCTTTGAAATCACAGGAATAAATTGCATTTTAAAATACGTTAAAATAATTTTAAATAGCAAAATTGTAATAAAATGATTTCAAAATGTTACTGTTTTTGCTGTACTTTGAATAAGTAAATGCAGGCTTAGTGAGCAGAAGAGATTTCTTTAAAAAACAATACAAATCTTATCATTCAAAAACTTTTGACTGGTAGTGTATTTATGCATATTTTAATAAATATTTTTAAATGAAATAAGAAAACATTTTGAGGTTAACTGCAATTAAATATTTGAATAGGTTTACAGCCATAACTACTAAAAAAGTATTTTATTGTATTTCTAAATCATACTACCACAGCCATATACCACCTGGCCTATAGATGGCACTGTTTGTTTAAACAATAAAAAAAAAATAATAATCAGAAACTTCTGCCTCATATCTACCATCATTTGAGGCATACAGTCTCACAGACAGAGCCAGATGTTTAATGATCAGCACAAATTCTAGTTTAACGTTTTTCAGCTTATTCTGGCCAAGACGGTGTCACTTCTTCCATCTGTTCAGTATGTGAAGCTGCTTTGTTTTATTACATTTTATATAATATATGAGCCTAGTGATAAATATAACTGGCCTTTTTATGTACTTTTTTGTGCAGTATGCGTTCAATAGTTGTATACAGACAATTACTGTTATACATTTAATTTAAATTCTAAAAATCATGTGAGCATTGTGGGATGCATTATTAGTACTTGAACTGGTCATTGAGCAGGAGGTCATCGGTGAGCCCATGGCCTTTGAAGAAACCTATTGCATCAGTGTCAGCGTGGGCAACAAGTGTGTCGTATTTTCCTACTACAGACTGAGTCTTCAAAAGCTGAAACAAAAAAATAGGGAAAAGTATTTACAAAAAACTAAGTGCAAACAACAGAGGGCAGTGTCTACGCAAAATACAAGCTTCCATGCTCTAATTAAGGATTAGTTCACTGTATAATTAAAAATTTTTTGTGATTTACTCATCCAAGATGTTCATGTCTTTCTTTCTTTATTTGAAAAGAAATTAAGGTTTTTAAGAAAAATATTCCAGGATTTTTCTCCATATAGTGGACCTCAATGGGGATCAACAGGTTGGAAGTACAAATTGCAGTTTCAATGCAGCTTTAAAAAAAGAGCTGTACACGATCCCAGTCGAGGAATAAGGGTCTTATCTAGCGAAACGATTGGTCATTTTCTGAAAAAATTCAAATGTATATATTTTTAACCACAAATGCTTGTCTTGACGTAGGCGGAAGTACCGGCCCAGTGTTTACAAAGCGAATGTGCAAAGAAAGTCAGACGCCCTTTACAAAGTTTTTCGCTCTACCCTAACTTTTTTGAATCAAAGTACACAGATAAAGAACTAACCACGTGTGACCTTTCCAATGTTATTACGTAATGCGTGAAGCCATAGATGTGCATTGCAGAGCTAGTGCAAGATGAGTATTTGTGGTTACAAAGTATATAAATGTGTGTAGAGCCCTTTGAAGCTGCACTGAGACTGCAATTTGGACTTTCAACTCATTGATCCCTATTGAAGTCCACTATATGGAGAAAAATCCTGTAATGTTTTCCTCTAAAACCCTTAATTTCTTTTTTGACTGAAGAAAGTAAGACATGAACATCTTGGATGACATGTGGGTGAATAAATTACCAGGAAATGTTAATTCAGGAGTGAACTAATCCTTTAAGTAATTTGTACAGACACAGCAGCATTGAAATACACAAAGTAGAACAAGTATTAGAGTATTGAGAAGGTTCAAACAGAAACAATTTGTGTGTGTGTTTACCTCCATGATGTAGCTGCCAATCCCAAGGTGCCGGTAGCGTTTCCTTACAGCCAAAAGAGACAACTGAAGCACCATGTCTCCTGTAGACCTACAATTTCACAGACAGAAGCAAAACACTCCATATCATTGTTCTTATTAAATCAGCTTATTTCTTAATTGAATTCACATTACGTTTCTGAGATACATCCATTTTAACTGTCACAATGAGATGTTCTAGTTTGGATGTGTGTGTGTGTGGCAGACGATTGAGGTTAAACTAAACCACAGGCCATGTGGAAGCCATTGGCACAAATACAGAGTGCACAAGAGGGAAAGGAGAGAGAGAGGAAGCCATAGTCTCTCATTGACTGGTAATAACAACCCATAGCCAGCAGGGCAGGGCAGGTTTCTCCACTCTTCAGCCCTTTTGGACTGGAAATAGACTCAGGGTGGAGCAACAGCATTCAGTGGGATCTTATAATGACAAGGCTTGTTTCAGTTTGATGATATAAATAAAGTCTTTTTTAGGAATCCTGGATGGAATCCACTCATAAAGAGCTGAAATGCTGACTGAGGCTATGGGAGGGACAGTCAGGCGCTTGTTCTTACAGCTGGACAGAGTTTGATTTGGATGTGTCGGGTGTAGGTGGAAGATGATTTTGATTTTGCACAGAAAGTATTCTGTTAGGTAAACTGTAATGCAAACAGATTGAAATAGACACAGTAGAAAGTAATACAGAAGGTTCAAATGCTCACTGATGCTTTAGAAGGAAAAACGATGCATTAAGAGTCATAAAAACTTGAAAATTTTGAAGATCAGGGTTAATTTAACTTATTTTGTCTTCTGGGAAACTAATGGCAATACTAAATGAAAAAAAAAAAAAAAATATATATATATATATATATATATATATGATATTTAGGCAAAATATGAAAATGTACAGATTATCATTCCATTCAAAAGTTTTCACCCCCAGCTCCTAATGCATCGTTTTTTCCTCTGAAGCATCAGTGAGCGTATGAACCTTCTGCATGTGAGTCCCTCAGTTGTCCTCAGTGTGGAAAGATGGCACTCAAAATCATACACTCATTGTTAGAAAGGGTTCAAATACACAAAAATGCTGAAAAACCAAAGAATCTGTGGGACCTAAAGGATTTTTCTGAAGAACAGTGGGCAGTTTAACTGTTCAAGACAAACCAGGGACTCACAAATCACGAAAAATAAAAAACACAGCTGTGGATCATTCATGTAACAACACAGTATTACAAAATCATGTGTATGTAAACTTTTGAAGGGGGTCATTTTTTAATTTCAACTATTATTTTCTCTTGTGGACTATATGTAAACATCTTTTGTGTGAAATATCTTATTCAGGTCAGTACTAAATAAAAAATAACTTGCATTTTGTATAATCCCTAACATTTTGCAGATTCTGCATAGTGTATGTAAACTTTTTACTTCAACTGTATATATATATTTGTGTGTGTAATGATTTATTTAAATACATTTATAAAGTTACTTTTTTTCATAATGAATAAAACATTTCATTAATTTGCACTTCTCATTCTATTCATTCATATATGTCTGAATTTCTTGTCGATTATGAATATAATTTTGCATATCCATAGTTTGCATGTGTGTGTGAAACACAATTTAGTGTGAACATCCCATGTAGAATGCAACAGAAGAAGTTGAGGGTTTAACATACTGTAGTTACATACTTTACATTCTGTGCAATAGCCATATATTGTCTGTGTAATTTCCTCTTTACTGCAAAAAATGAGTATAAAATGCAATTGACAAAGATTTACTGCATTGCCAGTTGATGTTATGAGATGAACAGAAGAAAAGTATCTTGCTTTAAAGCATTAGTGTTTTATTACACAAAATAGTATTATATGGCTCTTTCACAGCTGTTTGATTGAATCAGACACAGTCCTTGTACTTTGCTTACAGTATCTTGAGTTCGTAGCAAGCAGCAGCCACGATCAGAGATTCAACTCCTACGGCGGATGGCGGGATCTTTCCGTCTTCTCGTTGTACTGCTCTTCTTTCTTTCCTATCCTTTGCTTCGTCCACAAATTCCTGCAGGCCTTCACAGAATTGCTCCCAAGACCAACTATGGAGAACAAAAAACAGGTTTGTACAAACTTTATTTTAAAAAATGTTCTTGAATTTTTTTATGAACAGAACATCAACTAGGAGACCGAAACTGAAACTATAAGAGACAGAGGAAATGGGTAAGGCTCCGACAAAATTGTGTAATTACGACATTTATGAATTCAAAAGTTACAATAATTATTTGAATATTCACTTCTATACATTCAGTATACTCCAAATAAAAACTGTATTCCTAAAAACTGTAAAAATATAATACAAAACCAAATCTGAATCATTTGCAACAACATTCTGTCACACCATGCACTAACATCGTTCCAGTAAGTGACCATAATAGGATACAATTGTCACTAAACCTGTATAACACAGTTGTGTTGGCATAGAAACATACATGACATTTGTCATTGTAATTGGCCATAATAAGGTCATGATGATCTCTGTTAAATGTCCTTCCCAAATGTAATGAATAAATATATAAAAAATCACTTCTTTCCAGATCTCTGCCTATAGGAAGAGAGATAAAGCAGATAAGGAACACTTGGCAAACTGTTTGCTAGAGAGGATCTAGGAAAAAGCCCTCGTAATCCCATTATCTTTAACAGAATCAACAAACGATTTGTGCCGAGTCATGTCATATTCACTCTCATTAATTCTCAATCATGACTCAATGAATGACTTAATTTTCAGTCAATTTCTCACACAAAGGTATCATATGACTTCAGAAGACTTTGAACATAGTCATTTTTATACTTATGTATAAAATTATCTATAATTATGTATAATTTATATATGTTTATATACATGTTTTTTTTTCTGTTTTTTGTTTTTGTCATTCTTTTTAAAGAATGTATTGTAAAGAGCAGCTCAGACATCCTGCCTTGTGTGTTTCACAGAAGACCAAAAAGGGTTTGTTGTGATATGATGTTGAGTAAATGCTGACAAAGTTTTGATTTTTGATTAGCTATTCATTTTAAGTTCAATGTTAAGGCGCAGTCACATTAGCAAAATTGGCAAAAAAGTGTCTATTGTTTCTGAAGTGTCTATTTACAGTTTAGTGAATTATGAAGCAATGCTCACAAAAACATAACTTACAAACTATTATCACAATATGAGTACATTTATATCATAGTAACAATATATCACAGCATAGTTTTGTTTTGTTTTTTTGCTTTAAATAAGATATTTATGATATTAAAAATGTTGATACCATAGAAATTTCATAATCTATGTCACCAGTGTCAATATCACAAAAAAACTAACCTAAATTAAAAAACAACAACAAAAAACAAAACTCAAGCTTATCAAAGACAAGAAAACTGTGAGTGATTAAATAAGAAAAATAAACTAATTACAAGCAATAGGACAAAAACTACTATAGAACAAATAAATGAATAAGAAGTGATACATACATTATACATTAACACTGCATATGCTTCACTGTGTAAATTAAATATTTTTCTTCTATTTAAAGTTACAAAAGTGATTTAGTTAAGAGCAGTGAAAGATTTTCTCTCTTTTGTTGTTTTGTTTAATTACCATGAACGACAGACAGCTGGAATATTAGACTGCTGTCACTTTAAGAGCTACCCGGATCTAATTTACTGTTACACGTTTTCTTTCTCAGCTGTTTGCTTGTGCTTAAGAGCTAAATTTCTGTGTTTATGAGGAAACTTGCAAAGACAGAGATTTTTACACATACAAGTGTGTGCATTTAACCGTTCAAAGCCTATAAAGTGGCAAAAATAACTCCCACGCTCTATGAGCATCGCCTCTCAGACAGAGCGTGCATATAGCGAAATTAGTTCTTTTTTGCTGCTGATAGCATTTCAACAGCTTAAAATGACTTGTTTTTAAACCTCAATGCATAAAATGCATGCAAATTATCTGTGCTATTTTTACAGCACAGCAACGTCACATATAGCATATAACCTGTGACGAGTCAGCTGCCTCCCCCCCTGCTTATCATCGTCACCCCGTCCGGTAATCGCCGCCCTTCACAAGGTCTGGTGGCGTGTGATGAGGCGCATCTGACGCAAATGAAGCTTCATCATCGCTGCTGTTAAAATGGGATGACCGGTTTCTTCCCCCGTGCATGCACGCTGGTGTCCACGTGGGTCTAGGAAAGGAGCATTGAGGGGACCAAGCTGCTGGACCCACGGTCCGGACGAGTACCACACCCGTTAGACGGCTGACGGGTGAGGATGCCGGGCCATTGAATCCCCCAGAAGTGCCGTGAGCCAAGGAGGACGTAGCTGCTGAAGGAATCCGCCGTCCCTAGACTCTGGCCCTTACCTGGTCCCTGGACACCACAAACCGCAATAGAGACGATGGTCCAAAATCTCTAACAGTTGACAAATTTCTACCAGTTAATCGTGTATACCAGTATATCGCCCAACCATTTTCCAAACTTGAACCTGTTGCGAAATCTGCGCTGGGAAATATTTCGCTCTAATGTGAAATTCACATTTTACATGGAATCCAAATAACTGGATTTTACCCACGAAATTTGCAGAATGGCAAAAATGGCCATGTACACACTGCGTACACAAAGTTTCAGGAGTGACAATGAGTCCTGTAATTAATTAATTATTAATTAATTATTGCCATTTTTTGGCTAAAGACTCTTTTAGCTAAACTACCGCTGACAGACGTGCTGTGTTTTGTTTATGCTCAGGAGGCTGCTTTAGAGAGCGTTGTCTTGCAGTGTTGCCATGTCCTCATATTTACAAGCGCTCTTAGGCATGTCGTTTGGTCTTAGCTCATAAAGCTAGGCACTCTATGGAGTTAATAAAGTGGTCTGTTGCGGACATGAAATATACGATTATTGTGTTATAAAACATAAAGCATTTGGGTGATTTAGTGTTTTTTGTGCTTGTCCTTTTTTGTTGTTTTTTTCAATGAAAATCTTGCAACACTCACTGACACTTTACCACAGGGCTCATGAGTGTAACTAGCCTCGTGTCATAATGTGCTAAGATTAATACTTCTTTCACTGTTATTTTCTTGCGTCTCACACACAGACAAAGACACATTTCTGATGCGTGTTTAAATATGTCATTAACAACTAGTTGTTCAGTTCAGTTCTGTACACACTGCGCAGAATTTCTGTAAATCCGGATGTCACTACCAGTATTTTTCGGGAGTTAATGTGGTTGTCGAATGCGGTTGTCACTCCCATATTTTAGTGAATTATGTGTGTACAGAATGCGATTAAGGAGTAAAAGGTGAACTGACAACCGAATTTATCTGCAGTCTGTACGTGGCCTATTAGAATTATTTTACTTTGAAAAAACTTAACCTGCCACTTGTCTCCACTGCTATTATCTCCTCTGAGGTTTCCTCTGGACTGTCTTCAGAGTCACTGTACAGCTCAGCCAGCATATTGCTCGTGCAATTTGCTTTGACTGTCGTTTTACAGGGTACTGGAGTGAAACTTGTCCTCTTCTGGGATGCTCTCCCTCTGTAGTCCTCTAAAACATCTGCAAAGAGAAATCAGCATGAATAGCCTTAGGCCAACACTCATTCTATACACAGAATCATGTAGGATATTTCTATCGCTTGCATAATTTATGCTCTGTTGCCCAGTCAAGGTGAATTAAAGTACATACCTGCATGGTCTCGTGACAAAATAACAGTATATATCCCAGGGTAGTGCACTGTTTCATGCATGTCTCTAGGGCCGATATCAGGCAAGGACGTGTCCAATAGAGCCACCACAGCCCGCAGAACATCCTCATTCTTTATCTGCAAGATCAAGACAAACTACACATTCATACATGCTCGCACATGTCATCAAAGCACAAAAAGTCTGAACATCTGCCTCAGGTTATGTAGAAAAGAGCAGCGGACACAAGAACACTCATAGATCTGGTGCAAACCAGTGCAGGAGGATGACTGTCTGCATCGTGACGCCCACACCCCCACACCAATGTTTGCAAAGCTCTGGCTGGGAAAAAATCCATTCAATTAGGACTGGGAGTTCCTGGACAACACGATGGAAGGCTGAAACGTGACCTATATTCCCGATCATGCTAGCTCTATAATTTCATATTTTGTGGAGTAAGAGCAATAAAAGCTCAGATAATATTTCAAAAACACGGAGGGAGTTAATACGCGGAAAGGAAGTGGAATGCAGCACTCAATAATCAATAAACATCAATGAAGGGAAAGCAAGCAAGATAATAAAAGAGGCTAAGTGGGATTGAAATGAATTAGCGTGTGGGTGGGTGTAAGTGTATAGGCGTGTATGAGGCAATTTGGCATATTTATACTGTTCCAAAAGTCAGCTGCCTACAGAGGAAGCATTTTAAGGCACATTTCTGACGCAAAGACTTTTCCAAATGGTACGCAACTTAATTATGTTGCCTACTATGATACTTTTTAGGCCTAATTCTATTGTATATATCCTTGGAGGAGATTGCAATCCCAGAATGCATTGCAACAATCTCAGTGAAAAATAAATCCAGTGGCAGATTAGGTGAAAATGATGATCATACAGTCTAATGAAAATACTAAATAATTATCGCAATTAATCGCATCCAAAACAAAAGTTTTTGTTTATATAATATATGTGTGTACTGTGTATATTTATTATTTATGTATAAAGACACACACATACAGTATATATTTTGAAAATATTTACATGTATTTACATGTATATATTTATATTCATATGATTTATATTATATATAAATATACTTAACATATAACCATAACATATTTTTCTTAAATATATACATGCATGTGTGTGTATTTATATATATACATAAATATACACAGTACACACACATCATATAAACAAAAACTTTTTTTTTTTGATGCGATTAATCATGATTAATCATTGCCCAGCACTAATAGTAATAAAATGTGACCCTGGACCACAAAAACAGTCATAAGGGTCAATTTTTTGAAATTGCGATGTATGTATCATCTGAAAGCTGAATAAATAAACTTTTCATTGATGTACGGTTTGTTAGGATAGGACAGTATTTATATATAACTATATATAACTATTCGAAAATCTGGAATCTGAGGGTGCAAAACAATCAGAATATTGAGAAAAACTGCCTTTAAAGTTGTCCAAATTAAATTCTTAGCAATGCATATTACTAATCAAAAATTAAGTTTTGATATATTTACGGTAAGAAATTTACAAAATATCTTCACAGAATATGATCTTTACTTAATATTCTAATGATTTTTGCCATAAAAGAAAAATCGATAATTTTGACCGATTGTTGGCTATTGCTACATATATACCCGTGCTACTTAAATCTGGTTTTGTCGTCCAGGGTCACAAATTATATTTCATTAAATATTTAAAATATATTTTAAAAACATACGGCATTAACTAAAAAACTTGAAAAGTTTTATTAAATTAAAAAAAAAAACATTTAACAGTATGTTTTATACGAAAATGCTTTTTATTGTCTTCCTACTTCAAGATTATATGTTTAATTCAATGAGTTACTTGACATTTCTTAGTAATTATTACTAGCAATTTCTGAGTGAAAATTATTTCAGCATATTTTTTTTCAAGATTTTTTTATTTTTGTTAGCTAAAATCTCAACCTTTGAGAAGTAGGCAGCTTACTAGGCTTCGAAAAAAAAAGGCTTCATGGTTCATAATGAAAGTCTATTTTCTATAATATGCTGCTGTATATTTTGCAATGCAAATGTGGTATCTTTTAATGTTTTTTGGATGTGAATCAAACCTGCACAAGATATATTTGGCCTTTCCAAATCTAAAATAGCACTCAGTACCCCGCCAACATACAGATATGAGAGCAAGAGAAAACACACCAAATGCCTTGTGATATTTGTATTGTCTGGTGGGATGCTTGTAATCCTTAGAACAATACTTCCCATCTCAACCCACTGTGTGTATACAGGCCCTGAAGATTAATCAACTACCCTTGGGTTTTTAACTACCCACCGAGTTATATCTAGGTATAAATGACTACCTGCATGGGAAATAAAGTTTATTTTAGACTTCTAGTGTGATATTAATCTAGTTATTTTGTAAGAATCTAAAACTAAAATAAGACAGAAAGGTATATCAACCGTAGGCAGAATTGCAGGAGCATCTCTGGTCTGGAAGAGTTGGTGGAAGTTGACTATGATGGGCTGAGCACTCAAAACACCCCTGAAGTGGACACTATGAAGATGGACCACACATCCCTCCATGGCTCACCACAGACCAGCTAAAAAGAGAGGACACACCTTTATGAACACTCACTAAATAAAACATTAGGACACTTGGCAGTGTGATTCATAGAGGAGACTCGGGCTAGTTGTCAAAACTATATTCTCAGGGCAGTATTTTGTACAGTAATGTAAAATTACAGCTACTTTTGGGCAAAACAATGTTATAAAACAGTTCAGTGCAGCTACTTTGTGAATGATTAAGGGCTTTTTTACTGTCACAAACGTGTGTCAAGTAAATTATATTTTCTCCTAGCTAATAACCAGTAACTTTTTGTAGTCAGGACGTCGAGTTTTGCACAGAAGTTGACGTTCAAAAATAAACCAACCGTTGTTCCAATTAACCTGTATGGAGTGAGACAACTAACCCGCCGGTCTCCTGTGCATTTCTTTTATTCTTCCGTTTAAAACAAAACAGTTTGAAGTATCTGTTATCTAACATGTAAATCTGTAAATATATTAATAAACTAAATACCTCTAATAATGCCTGCTACAGAAACGTTGACAGTCTGGCCACCTTCGCAAACTTGGCTGCGTTTTGCTGCTTGTCACTTGGATAGCGAGTGTATCTATGGCAACGGTGGAGCTGGAAATCAATCGCAATGTCTCCTGGGATTTGGAGTCCTCAATAATGAAGATGCGATGCTAGCCGTCTGATGGTATGTTGCTGTGGTTTCTTTGCCACTTGATGCTGATAGCTCACACAAAATTATAAATCTGCCCATTTAAACACCATCAAACATCGTATGACTTTCTATTTTCCGTTAAACACAAAGGGTATGGTATAATAACATATTAGTTACCCAGCAGGCACTGGACGTCTATATAACGTCAGGTTGACGTTGGACATGATGTCGGACAGACGTTGCATTTTGGTTGAGAATGAAAATCGTGTTGACGTCAGTATTTGACGTCAATTTGACACTGACTTAATGTTGGATTTTGGTTACACAACCTAAAAACAACAAAATATCAACGTCAGCTGACATTGGTATTGGACATCAGTTTAACGTTGACATTAAACGTTGAATTTACATTGAATTTTGGTCAGCCGATGTCGCAACCGAAATTTAACCAAATATCAGCGTCTTATGACGTTGTGTGCCTGCTGGGTAGTTACAGAGGGTTGGCACTAATGTCACGATTTGGTCATTTACCCGGCCATACTGGCGATACTCGGATGTAAACAACAGCATTGATTGTATGGTTAATGTACTACTGAATACATTGTTCTGCTAATTTGTGCTGTCTAAACCATGGGAAAAAAATGTGTGGAAGCTGCTAAATTATATAGAGACGGACTCAGTAAGCAAGAAAGGGAACAATATTTTGGCAAACTAAAGTTAATAGGTGATAAAGATATGTAAGAGCAGTATTAATTGAGACGAAAGCCTAATATTTCACCTACCTGAATGAAAACAGGCAATAATTGACCATTTTCAGGAGCAATAATCAGCAAAATATGTGAGTTTTGTTAGGTTCAGTGGCATTGTTTACATTCAGTGCCGCCAATATGGTCGATTGATGATGCGTCGTGAAAATATGACAGCAATCATGAATTAAACATATGAAATATACATGGAGGAATCACCGAACTCAAATGCCAGTTGCCATATCGGGTGTTTAAGAGAGCGTTCAACTTTAGTTTCCTATCCATATTATTTTGCCCATTAACGTGGGCGTGGTCATTTGTAAATTTAATAGGTCCGGCTTCCGGTCTCATCCGCGTCCAGCTATTTTTAGCTGTACCAAACAGCTCGTTTTGCTGCTTGATATTGCAAATTGGTGTTTCTTACCATATTATTTTAATGTATTATCTTAATTATGAACACACTTGTATGTAGTGCAAACAGTTTTAATACATGTTGTAATTCATCACTTTATTTCCCTATAGCGGGCTAATGAACCGGAAGTCTCGCCCATAAGTTTACTTCCACGTTGAAGAATATGGTGGATATTAGCTTAAATAAAGGAAGTGAACACCATCATACTGCATATAGTGTGTAAGGTCCGTTTACACCAAGAATGATAACTATATTAGTGTACACGCCAACACAAGAATGTTTATGAGATTATGTTGCAGTTATGTTGATTGCTACTTAACTGTGGGGAATATTCATTTCGTTGGATTCTGATTGACTACTCCGCTATTCTCATATAATTGGCACGGCATTAATAGTTATCATTTTAATTAGTCTATTGTCCACCCGACAACAAGTAAGATCATGCGATGATCACCGTGACATCAAACAATTCTCATACTGTGATACTCACAGAGTGAGTAATAGGCTCATTATGAATTCAAAATAATGAGCAGATTGAGAGGAGGCAGTTCAAATATCGGTCACAGGGGGACATTCTACTTCCAGTTTCTCAACACTGGAAAAATGTGGATACTTAATAACAGCTGTGTTCTGGACTCCCCAAAAATGAAAATTACCCCATGATTCACTCATCCTCCAGCCATCCGAGGTGTATATGACTTCTTTCTTTTTGACTAATACAATTAGAGTTATATAAAAAAAAATGTCCTGGCTCTTCCAAGCGTTATAATGGCAGTGAATGGGTGTTAAGATTTTTATTATCCAATAAAGTACATCTATCCATCATAAAATTACGCCACATGGCTCTGGGGGTTAGTAAAGGCCTTCTGAAGTGAATCGATGTGTTTCTGTAGGAAAAATATCCATATTTAAAACTTTATAAACCCAAACCTCTAGTAAATTATGGGGTAATTATCATTTCTGGGTGGACTATCCCTTTAGGAAACGAAAAGTGGTCACCAAAACAACACCAGAATCTGAATGCATCTGTCAAATACAAATATTTGTGTCAAATGCCAACACCAGGCTGAAAAGAATACAAAATACACAAGGAAACTGAATTTTTGAAGTCATTATTTGATGATGAACCTTATTAGTCTTTATTTGATGATGAACATTATTTGATGATGAGATCACAGTGAACTCATGCTAAACTAATAGAATGAGAGTTCAACACGTGATATCACAGTGGTCTCACATGGAGAGCTCATAGTATGAGTGCACAGTGACCTCATATTGTGACCATAGTTTGAGCACACTTGATATTACACTTTTAGCTCAATTTGACCTTACATTATGACCACATCATGAGTATGCTGGGAGCTCATGGTGAGATCACTGGGAGATCAAATTGTGGTGTAAACAGGCCTTAGGTGGTGTAAAGGAATATTTACACCAAGGACCATAACTACAAAGTTTTTATTAATCACAACGAACGCTTATAATAAACAGATCAGCGGTTAGTGTTGACACTTTAATCTTTGTGTGAACAAGCCTTAAAAGTGGTATTTTTAGTAAAACCAAAATGCACATACAGTTGAGGTCAAATGTTTATATACACCTTGCAGAATCTGCAAAATGTTAATTATTTTACCAAAATAAGAGGGATCATACAAAATTCATGTTATTTTTTATTTAGTACTGACCTGAATAAGATATTTCACATAAAATATGTTTACATATAGTCCACAAGAGTAAACAGTAGTTAAATTTATAAAAATAACCCCCTTCAAAAGTTTACATACACTTGATTCTTAATACTGTGTTGCTACCTAAATGATCCACAGCTGTGTTAAGCTGCCCACTGTTCTTAAGAAAAGTCCTTCACGTCCCACGAATTGGGGGGTGAAAACTTTTGAACAAAATGGAGATTTTTCTTATTTTGCCTAAATATCCTATTTTTTCATGTAGTACTGCCCTTCAGAAGCTACAGAACATAGTTACATGTTTCCCAGAAGACAAAATAAGTTACATTTACCCTGATCTTCGAATTCAAAAAGTTTTCATCCCCCGGCTTTTAATGCATGAAGCATCAGTGAGCGTTTGAACCTTCTGTAATAGTTGCATACGAGTCCCTCAGTTGTCCTCAGTGTGAAAAGATGGATTTTAAAATCATACACTCATTGCTGGAAAGAGTTCAAATACACAAAAATGCTGAAAAACCAAAGAATTTGTGGGACCCAAAGGATTTTTCTGAAGAACAGCAGGCAGTTTAACTGTTCAGGACAAACAAGGGACTCTTGAACAACTATCACTAAACAAACAAACAAACAAAAATACATTTTTGTAGATCATTCAGGTAACAACACAGTATTAAGAATCAAATGTATGTAAACTTTTGAAAGGTGTAATTTTTACAAACTATGCACTATATGTAAATGTCTTTTATGTGAATAACTTGTTCAGGTCAGTACTAAATAAAAAATAACATGCATTTTGTATGATCCCTGTTATTTTGTCAAAATAATTAACATTTTGCAGATTCTGCAAGGTGTATGTAGCTAAACTTCAAATCTCAACTGCACATGTAACACTGTTACTATAGAAAATATTTAAACATTATAGGCTATTTCTAAAAAAATGGTAATAAAAATATTAATTGATACTACAATTCTACTATAGTAACACCATGTTATTTATATAAACAAATGACAATTAGTAAGATTAGCTATGCTAGTCCAATTTTATTTGCTGAACAAATCTTTTAGTGAATTGATTCAAAAGACTCGAATCGTGTAGATGAATCAGAATCTTAACCACTAGTGTGTGTTGGGTGGGGTCTCCGGCTCGGCTGATTGGAGCTTGAAAGGCGTGGCGTCGGTTGGCTTCGCGGGTAGTGACGTAAGTGGAGCTGTTCAAAGCGCGCTGGTGCTGGAAAGAAACTCGGCGTCGTCGTCAGCAGTTGCAACGCGGGGCGGAGAGGCGGACCACGGCGAGGGAAATCAGATATTAGGAAACTGGCACGGAAATAGCGCCAGAGGAGACACTCACCTGTTAAACTACTGAATTGTGAGTACTGAAAATCCCCATTCGACCGTTTAAAGGGAAAGTTACGGAGCGAGCTGAAACGGGAAGAAGGGTTTTGCCTGTGAGTGTATCAGCATCACCTACCACGCTTCTTTGTGCGCCTGGAAGGGGTTTGCTCTGTTGAACTGTTAGACTGTTCATTGATTATTTGTTTCATAGAAATGCTCAGCCTCTGGCTGTAAAGCCTTAATTTCGTGCCACTATTGGAGGGAAGCGATTTGAATAATATTTGCATGAGCATGAGGCTGTGTTGGACTCGTATGGTTGATTGCTTATCCAGAATACCCTGCTTTCCTTCTAACAAATGCAGTTGCCACCAACAGTCATCAGTTTGAGGCAAGGCATGTATTTACAGCATTTATTTAGACGTGTGTAGGTATATCTCAGTGTTTACTGTTTTTTAAATGAAAGGTCAGTTTTCAATCAAAGCACTGTGGAAATAAGCCTTTCTAGCTTAAATCCATGTTTTCATATGAATACTTTAAAATAAGACTGCACAGAATTGAGTAATGTGGGGTAATGGTGTGACTTAGGGTTTAATTTTAAACCACAGATCAAGGTGTGGCAGCTACAGCGTCTGTGTTTCTTTAACCCTACTTGTCTAGTTCTTCTCCATACAGCTAGGTGAACGTTACTGGCTGTACTGATTTACTGATAGTTGCAGTGTTGAACAACATACTCTCTAAAAAAAGTCTTGTTGGTGTAAGATTCCGACTATGCTTCCCATTTCTGTTTTCACAGACTGTAATGACCTACAAATGCATGATACACTCTAAAATATATTCAGATCTAAATTTAGGATTTATGTATTTGAATTGTTTACGGATCACACGATTTTAGCATAAACAAACTAATAATCTTGTGCAGTCATATATACAACATTTGTCCGTCATACATACACGGGTAAGATTTCTGTGATAATATAATTAACTATATGTGTTTGTATTTATATATAACTAAATGCTGAATGTTTAGACTTTTAAACTGAATAAATATAATTGTTTTTACAATTTATGCTAATTCTAAGCCATTTGAATGCATTTTGAAAATGATTATTAAAAATATATGTGACACTGGACCAGTCATAAGGGTCAACTTTTTGAAACTGAGATTGAGATTTATACATATATGCTGAATAAAAGCTGAATAAATAAGCTTTTTACTGATGTATGGTTTGTTAGGATTTGGCCGAGATACAAATATTTAAGCATCTGGAATCTGAGGGTGCAAAAAAATCTAAATATTGAGAAAATCGGCTTTGAAGTTGTCCAGATGAAGTTCTTAGTAATTGATATTACTAATCAAAAATTAAGTTTTGATATATTTATGGCTGGAAATTTACAAAATGTCTTCACAGAACATGATCTTTACTTAATATCCTAATATTTGTTGGCATAAAAGAAAAATCAATAATTTTGACCCATACAGTGTATTGCTGGCTATTGCTACAAATATACCCGTGCTACTTATGACAGGTTTAAAGTCAAATAGATGCAAATAATAATATACTATTTCATGTTTTTTTTTTTCAAGTGCAAAAATCATACCTGTTTCTTACTAGTTTCATTTATGTATGACTAACAAATATGCATCACATTCAGTTTATTAGCTTGTTGATTTTAAAACTGCATATTTTATATAATGTGGTTCCAAACCTGTTTTTTTCCCATGGAGCACTAAAATTTTTGTTTTTAATGTGTTATTTTTTCCATGCAAATGCAAAAATAAATATTTTATTTAATTATTTATTTATTTACAAAAAATATTAAAAACATCATAAAAATAGTCCATATGAATTGTACTTTATATTGCAAGTCTTTTAGACAGAGTCATTTAGATTTCCATGAGGTAAAAAGTTGTACAGGTTTAGAACAACTTTAGAGTAAGTAAATAAAGTCAGAATACTTTTTAGGCCAAACTGTACCTTCAGCATGCGCTTCTCACTAATAGACTATTGCCGTTTCCCCACCTGCGTGATGTCAAGCATTATTATCAGTAGATAGCTTTGGCTTAGCCATTAAACCTCCCATGTTGTTTTCAGATTTATAGCGGTCCATTTTTCCTCCGGTCTTTAGAGAGCCTTTCAAGATAGGCATTAGGCCAAGTCACGACAGTGGGCGAGGGAAATGTGGTCACTGTATTGAAATTAGTGATGACGCAGTGCTAATCCGACACAGCGGGTCATTTTCTCACTGGATTTGCTGAAGTTTCTTCATTAGTGCACATTATCTGAATGCGAGACAAGCTCAGGATATCAGACAACACCAGTTCATGTCAAATACTATGGTCAGTGTGCCAAAACGGCCATCAGGAAGCCTTCACGTGGGTTTCTCGGGCAGATAGCCATAGCCCTTAGTAATTATGCCGAAACCATTAGAGGAACAGCTAAGAGGAGCTTGTGTCATCCTAATATGCTTCTTAAGAGCTGAAAAGCATGATACATTTAATCTGCCTGAGTAGGATGTGCTTCAGTGGAAGCCACAAAATAAATAGATACCTTCTTGAATGACATAATGTAATTCTTAAAGTTAAGTTCCACTCTTCAGTTCTCTTGTTGTTCCTATCCTCATGTAAACCATACAGTATGTGGGTAATTCTTCAATTAGGTGCACTTTTGACTTTCTGACTAAGATATTTTTCACTTTTTAGAGAAAGCTGGATACATACGGTTTTAGTATTTGACTTTGAAGTTAGTTAAAGTCAGCTAAAGGGATAGTTCACCCAAAAATGAAAATTCTGTCATTAATTACTTACCCTCACGTCGTTCCAAACCCGTTAGACCTTCGTTCATCTTCGGAACAAAAATTAAGATATTTTTGATGAAATCCAAGAGCTTTCTGACACGTTCACGTCTTTCTTTCTTTTTTCTGTTTTTTGACATAACTGTCTTAAGCTAGAATACACAGAGTTCAGGGAGAGTAAGACAAGATGAGCGTTTGACATTAAAAAGTATATTAATTGTATTATTTTTATTGAAATAACCAATCGTTTCGCTAGATAAGACCCTTCTTCCTCAGCTGGGATCGTTTACAACCGCATTTAGGATCTTTTGAAGCCACATTTAAACTGCATTTTGGAAGTTCAAAATCAGGGCACCATATCATATCATTATATGGAGAAAAATCCTGAAATGTTTTCCTCAAAAAACATAATTTCTTTACGACTGAAGAAACAAATGAACATTTTTACTATAAAAAAAAACAATTTGTTGATTCCACTTAAAATAATTTGTTACCCAGCTGCCTTAAAATTTTAAGTTCAGTCAACTCAATAAAGCTTAGTCAACTTGAACTCGACCGTTTAAATGTTAAGTTGTACTAAGTGACAACTTAGATATTTGAGTTCATTCAAATTTTAAGGCAGCTGGGTAACAAGTCCAGCTTTTTTTAACTTAACATTTCAAGTTGACTAAGTAATGTTAACCTAACTAAAATTTTAAGGCTGCAGGCTAACAAATTATTTTAAGTTGACTCAACAAATTGTGTGTGTGTGTTTTTTTTACAGTGTTGGATAAGAAGGGGGTGAGCACATTATGTGTAAATTGTTGTTCTGGAAATGCACTTCTCCATTAATTCAACAATTTCTTCTTTTCTGTGTCAGTCTTTACCGTGTCAGTGATGCATAGTCAGAAAGCTTTTAAATTTCATCAAAAATATCTTAATTTGTGTTCCAAAGATGAACAAAGGTCTTACGGGTTTGGAAATGGCATGAAGGTTAGTAATTAATGACAGAATTTTCATTTTTGGATGAACTGTATCTTTAATTTTGAGATTTATCATTAAAATAAAAAAGAAATTGATTTGAATTTGTAAAAAATTAGACAAAAAGACAATACTGTGTACTGTGCAAAGAAATACAGCCCCATCAAGCATTGCAAATGAATGACGCAATTGAATTAAATGTACACAATGTAGCCTTTCACCTGGAATTCTGTCGTTGAATATGATTATTTAAAAAGTACATTGACATAATACAGGCTGATGGCTTTAGCAAAAGCACATTCCATCGATTAACAACCTTGATGCTCTCAGTAAGTCTGTTTTTAATGGTTTAGAAGTCTTAAAAAATCAATTCCCCTGTGTAGGAAAAAAATGGGATTTTTACTTCTGGAAAAGTCGACTGTTGCACTCTATAATAATGTATCCATTAAAACTAAAATGTTTTTTTTTCTTCTAAAACTATATTAGGGGACAGTTCCTGTAATTGGAGAATCATCTATATATATACAAAATCTCCATCTGTTTTTTTTTTTCTATTACTCTGTTGTGTTGTGTTTTAGCTTGATCGTGAATGTAAAGTGTGACTACTGTCTCCCTGGCATCTCTGGAGTGGTTATGATTCAGCAACATGAGCTGGATTTGCTCAGATCTGGTGTCAGATGGCTGGTGTTCGAGAACAACTAGTTGCTGAATTTGCACGGATCATGCCGTAAAATCTTTTAAGTTTTGTGTGAGGCCATTTGTATTAACTAAACAAGATGGAGAAGAACCAGTCTGGTTTATAACAAAATATTTTTTTCCATCTTTGACAAATAATCTTTATTTTAGTGCACTTACATATGGTCATAAATGTACCCTCAAAAACATACCCACCCACACCACACTATTTCTTATCCAAGAATAAGAATATGATGTAGGACAGTGAGAATTTAAGTGCAGAATATAGCACATTTCATCATGTTATTAAGTTCAGTTTCGACCGTAAATGGGAATGCGGAATCCATCAACAACAATCCGTGTAGCAGCAGGGTGGATTGTGATCGTGACGTGGCTGTCTATTTTTAGGACAGGTCTTTGGTTTTTCTACAGGTCAACAGATGTTACACTAGGGGAGTGCTGGGCCAGAAATAGGGCAGGTATAGCACAAGGGGGTGTGTGTGTGTGTGTGTGTGTGTGTGAGTTTTGGGCACAGCTTGTTCAGGCTCATTCACTGTGCTGAATTTCAAGGATGCTTTCGAGTGCTGAATGACACGGCGGGAACAGTGAATCCATTCTGTGTGAGGTTTGCTCGTGTTTTCTCATGCTGTGAGGGGTAAAACCAATGTTTGCACATGGAAATTTAGTAGACAAATATATTCAAAAATACATGTTTGAAATCTTAGTTTGAGACGTGGTTTTGAAAGGATAGTTCAGGACAAATTCTAAAAAAAACTTCTGGTCGTTCTTTTCTGTAAAATTACAATGAAAGGGCATTGAGACTTTGGAGTTTTATATTGGATGCAAACAAATCATAAAAGCATCATAAACATGGTCCGTATGACTCATTCTGAAGCCATATGGGTGGAATAAACCATAATTCAAGATGATAACAAAGCAGCAATGCCTGATTCAACAATTCACTCATTTGAGTCGGTTGATTTGATTTACAAAAACAGTCCAGATGATGAGATTTTAAAGAGCAGGTCATATGTTTTTTTTTTTTTTTCTAAGTATCCTAATATTGTGTTGGAGTCCCCTACAACAGATTTAAATACATCAAGGTCAGAAAACATTGTAATTTTCCCAGAATATACATTTATAAATAGAGTTGTCTTTGATTTTGAAATGGTTCGTTCAAGCAGTTCTGAGCAAAATAAAGGAGAAGTTCACTTTCAGAACAAAAATTTACAGATAATTTACTCACCCCATTGTCATCCAAGATGTTTGTGTCTTTCTTTTTTCAGTGGATAAGAAATTATGTTTCTTGAGGGAAAAAAATCTGGAATTATCTCCATATAATGGACTTCAATGGTGCCCCCAAGTTTGAACATTGAAAATGCAGTTTAAATGCAGCTTCAAATGACTCTAAATGATCCCAGACGAGGAAGAAGAGTTTTATCTAGCAAATTCAAAACAAATTGACAATTTTTATATTTTTTAACCTCAAATGCTTGTCTTGTCTAAGTATGCGTGAACTCTGTTTTTTTTTTCTGGTTCAATACGGTCAATACAGTTAGGGTATGTCGAAAAACTCCCATCTTGTTTTCTTCCACAACTTCAAAATCATCCTACATTGCTGCAGAAGTACCGACCCAGTGTTTACAAAGTGAACATCCAAAGAAAATCAAACACCATCTACAAAAAAGGTAAAACAGTGATGTAGGACGATTTTGAAGTTGAAGAAGAAAACGAGACGGGAGTTTTTCAACATACCCTAACTGTATTGACCCGGATTACAGAGACTACACATGCACATTGCAGAAACGAGACAAGACAAGCATTTGAGGTTAAAAAGTATATAAATAGTCTGTTTGTTTTGAAAATGACCGATCGTTTCGCAAGGTAAGACCCCTCTTCCTCGGCTGGAATTGTTTAGAGCCATTTGAAGCTGCATTTAAATTACATTTTGGATGTTCAAACTTGGGGGCACCATTGAAGTCCATTATATGGAGATAATTCCTGATTTTTTTCCTCAAGAAACACAATTTCTTAAAATTTTGTGTCTTTCTTTGCCTGAAAAAAGAAAGACACAAACATCTTGGATGATAAAGGGGTGAGTAAATTATCTGTAAATTTACTGTAAATTTATCTGTAAATGTAAGTGAACATCTATAAGCCTACTCTGCTTTGATTGGTCAACTGGCAAAGACTGTTGTGACTGGCACAGAGAGGAGTACTTGAGCAAATTATCGAGTGCTATCATGTGTTGCCAAGACCGCGGTTGTTTTTGATGTCGCGAGTTGAAGCGACCCCGGTAATGTCACATTTAGCCCCTGGAATGTGATTTTCCAGGGGAACCCTGACAAAAAGCTTGTATTTTACACCCTGGAGTGTGATTTTTAATGAAACACGATTGGGTTTTGAGTAGCAGTTGGGCGGGTTTGTTGTGACAATCTAGCAACCCTAGCATGCACTTTTACATAAAACAATAATACTGTATAGTGCGCCAATCTGTTCTTAAAATAATGACATAAAACATTTTGTTTAACACTATGCAAGCAAATTGAGCTAAATTTTAGCTGCTAAACTGTACCCTAAACCAAGTGCTAATGTGACTAACTAATGAAACAATACCGTTTTTAAACCAAAATATGTCTACTGTAATGTCTGAAGACTGACAGACAAAAGACACCCTGTGTCTTAACTTTTAATCAGAATGCAGAACAGCTGAATCACAAGGGCACCATAACTAATTTACTCATCTCTTTCTACAGGGCCTTTTACTCCCCTATAACTGCCAGTGCAACAAAATAAACTGCAATTTCACAATGATTATAAAGTCTACATTCTGTATTATTAAACAAGTAATTTGAATATCAACAGTCTACATTAACAATAGTGGGTTCACTGTGAAATCTCAGAACTATTTCAGTAAGACAGTAATATCATGGTTTACCTGGAAACCTAAAGCTGTATTAGATATACATCACATATTAGCACAAAAAACATGATATTTTGACCACTCAGTTGAAAATGTACACATAACGTATCAATTGTACCTACAGGCTGTGGTTCGGAGGTGCTTGTTAGTCCAAATAAAGAAGATTAGAAGCCAAAGAAGATAAAAGCAAACATTAGAGAAGAGTCTTCAGTAAAATGACGAGCACAACAGAAGGTTCAAATTGTACTGCTGTGGTATCGTGGAACACAGCGTCTTGTCAACATGATGTAAACATGATGTAAACTAACTGACAGAAGTCTTTGTGAGCAGGTCAGACAGGCGGGGATTAGGCTAATGTTAATGTTTTACTTATGTTACCCAGTGATATTGATCGGTAACAGGCAGAAGATTTGAAAATATAATGACTTGAATGCTTACACTGAAGGATAGCTACGTTACAATATTTTTCAAAAACCCATATGACCTGCTCTTTAAGATATGATACCTAATGGCAACTTCTGGTAACCAATATATGTATGTATATGTTTTCTGGTTCATAAACATCCTAAAAATATCATAAACAATGTCCATACAATTTGTGTGCAACATTCTAAGCCATTCTAATTGGCAAGGAAAACACTAGGGCTCAACCGATTATCAGCATATATAAGCATTTTTATGGTTATTGGTATCGGTCATTTTCAAAACCGATTTGCAAACAGAACATTTAAAAGCATTTAAAGAAATGTTTTGTCAGAGCCCTTGTTATTCTTAATTTTGACGTTCATTTTCAGTTTACCAACATAGATATCGGTTCAAAATATCAGTTATCGGTCTACTTGAGTCTATAATAATCGGTATCAGCATCAGCCCTGGAAAACAAATATCAGTCGACCCCTAGGAAACACCAGCATTCAAGCCTATAGCCAAGCAGGATTGTCTGATTCAGTGAATCAGCTCTTTTGAATCAGCTCACAAAATCAGTCCGATTGGTTTTGAATTCAGTCCTGACAAAGTTTTTAATGGAAATTTTCAAGTGAGTTTTTGGGAGATGATGTCTATTCATGCATGTTTGTTTTATAAACGTCATAGAACTATCATAAACTTGGTCCATGTAACTTGTGATATTACATGCTATCCCATAGTGCTATGCAAGGAACACACCAAAATCAAAGCCATTATATTCTTATGAATCAAACCGCAATCTCTGTTTCATTAACAAATCAAAGCTGGTTTCACAAAACAAATCAGATTGATTCATTCACTGATTCGATTCTCTAGTTCAGCTCACTAGCTCCTGCATGTTGACATGCAACCCTATAAATCTATTAATAATCAGATTTATGATTATAAAGCTTTCATCAGTCAATCCGACTGAGCTGATTCAAATTAAATCCCATTCAGATTGAAAGGGGTGATATAGATCTTAAAGGAACAGTTCACCAAAAAAATTAACCTTGATATGCAAATAGTTTCAGGTCCCATTGACTTCCATGGGATGGATAAAAATATTTTGGAAATCAGTAGGACCCCGAAACTGTTTGTTGGACTAATCTGTTGAACAGGAAGATCTGAGCCATGTAAAACTTTGAAACTGACTACGTTTTCAAACAGATTAAAAAATATGTGCACTGTGCAGTGATATGCCTTATGTTTTATGAACATGTTCATGTCACTGGAGGAACATATTGGTGTTGAATATTGTGCTTTTGTCACATTTTTGAATCTTCAGTGTCTGTTCATTGTTATTGCATGTGAAAGTGTGAAAAAATACAAAAATATTCTCCCCTTGTGTTCTGCAAAAAATGTTTGGAATGACATCAGGAAGAGTAAATAATAGCAGGCTATAATTTTTAGGTGAACTATCCCTTTAAATCTGCCTGAAGAACAATATTTACCTTACCATTTCTGAGCCAGACCTCTCTCCTGTGTGCTGGCTGATGTTGGCAGTGTTCTGTGAACAGCCTGCATTAACATGGAGAGATTAGTTGTCCTGCGCTGGTACACAGGGAAATATGAATGCAACGAGAGAGAAGGATTTGGTTTTTGTTCAGTTAATCTGCCAGAGCAGTGCGATACGATTGTGTGTGTGTGTCCTTGTAGGTCATTTATAGAACATCGGCTCTGTGCTCAGCTCTGGTTTTAACACTACCTAGACATCTATCCATTAATGGATTGACAGGCATTTGGTGAAGTGATATGTTATTTTGATATAGGATGGCTTTAGCTGTGTGATAATGATAATCACAATAATTGTGAGAAGCACTTGTATAGATAGAGGTAGCTGTGTTTGACATGATTGGTAGCTGGAGTGTGTGATTAGGACCCGTGCTTTGCGTTTGCTCTCTAACTCTGGCTCCATCCCTATTTTAGGCCTGTGGTTATGGGAGAAGCTCCAGTTAAGACTCTCAGCCCAGCCTGGTTGTGGGTGTATATGCACTCAAGGCCTTGGCTGCTGGTAGATTACAGAGGGCGCTTCGGTTCAGAACCACCCTAATGCACCCTGTGCTCTTTCCGTCAGGGGCCGCTCGGCTTGGGGGATGAGGTCTGTCATTACCTGCAGGATATGAGCTGACCTCGAAACAGATGAGAGGCTTTTCTGGTGTGTGCAGGTCGGGGTTGGAAATTATCAGATGACTTTCTGGGGGGTCTGATTTTTCGGGAGAACGCCCCTTGTGGCTGGTTTTGGTACCTATTTATGTATTTCCATTCAGTTTTTTTAGCTTTATGTAATACTAATTTAATCACTTAACCAAGCTGATCTCATGATGAAAACGCACCTGTGGAAACTTTTTCGCAAGATGCGGAATATGTACCGGCATGTACGTTTCGTGACATATTCGATGTGTCCACTGAGTGGCGCTAAAAGAGTGTTTGTTTTTTCCCCCGGAACAGATGAACGTACATATGGTACGTTTTATGTGAAGTCGGTTTTGTACGTGTCACTGCAGTTTTAACTTGAAATGTCCATTGAGGGGCGCTATAACTCTAACGCTCTGAAACCTACCCGATAATATGAACAAAAGCGAATGTGACGTAAAAATGCAATCACAAGCATGACATTGTAGCTTGTTTTTCGATCTCGTATCTTTTAGCTTCATTGTGAGTCCTGTTTTTCACAGGATTTGTACCCATGGATTTCACATTCCTAAGTTCAGTTCCATGCCGACTGAGCTACCGAGCAAGTTTGTTATGTTGGGAAAGTGAAACATATGGAGCTGTAGTCATAACTGTGTACGGAAACGATTACAAGTGCTCGCTGTTTTCCCGCCTGTTTTACATCTTATTTGCAGTTTATGAACAGAGATAGCAGAATTATTTCTGCTTTTATTACTGTTGTCATTGATATTTTATTTATTTATTTTTATTTATTTAGATTAAATTAAATTTTTGTTTTATTTTATTATGCTATTTTTTATATTGTTCAATTTAATTTAATTTAATTTAATTTATTTTTTTATACATGTACATGGACATTCTAGTGTCGGCCAATATTATATGTATTTTTTTGATATATGTCTGGTATCAGGAGCTGATATGTAATTTAAATTAATTTAATTTAATTTAATTTAATTTAATTTTGGACAGTTTTAATTATTGATCTGATATTTAACTGGTATCAGATACTTTTTTTTATTTTATTTATATATATGTATATATATATATATATATATATATTATACATGTACCATATACATATTGGAATCGGCCAATATTATATGTATTATTTCTTTCTTTGTCTTTTGTTTGTTTATTTACTCATTCATTTATTTTAGATTTTCAGTTCACAGTTCTTTAGATTTCTGTTCCAGAAATGAAATCCTATTCTGCTTTTTTCTCATTAAATAGCCTGTTGTGTTTGTAAATACATCAGACAACAAAAGTAAAATGGGTTGCAAATAAAACTTAAAGAGGGCTAAAGAGGGCTGTTGTGCTTTTAAATAACTGCCATTTGTTGAGACGTTTTGTAATCTAATGTGACTATTTTTTTGTGTTTTTATACTAAGAGTGGCTTATAAATGCTTTTTAGGCCACTGTGTGTATGGTAAAGGCAAGTTAAATGCAACCATGTGTGTGTGTGTGTGTAATTAAGCTTGATGCTCTCCTGCTAAAGCAGTAGCAGCTCTACACATCAGAGACATATGGATGTTAATGTGAACTGCTGCGGTGCCAGGCAGCAGGAGAGGGTGTCGTAGGTGCTGATATGCTGTCACGGAACTTGTTATGATCAGCAGGAAAAGTAAACGAACATGTGCACCGTCTCGGTCCTGCTGGGCCACTTCCCTCTCTCTCTCTCTCTCTTTTCCTGCCACATGGTCATATGACCTACCACTCACCTCTGTTTCCTTTGCCGTTTGGGTTTTAGGGCGGTTTCCCTGGCAACTCTGTTCTCGTATGCTTGAGTTGGCTCTGACAATGCCGCCCCCTTTCCACCCCTCCCGTCCTCTGCTGGTGCTCTGGGCTGTGCCTGTCTCGTTCTGTTCATCTGCTGGAGCTGTGATGTAATAAGACATGAAGGATCAGGTGCTATTAACGAGACACATCAACTCTGACGTTCGCAAACTGCATGATAGACTCAGTGAAACACTGAGGAGCCACAAGGTAGTTATAGGCCAATATTTCACCCTGGCAGATTAGAGTCAGGCTATTTTGAGATTATTGTCTTGGCCAATTAACAGCCTGGTGCCTGTGACAAAATGTGCCAACAGTTTTGTCAATACAGATAGTTGTTCAGAAAGTATGTTAAACTGTCAATTCAAAATTCCAGTATTTTGTGTACATCTTATGTGCTGTTTATAAACAGAGATAGCAGAATTATTTCTGCTTTTGAGATATTATAATTGCCATTGGTATTTTAATTAATTCTATTATTGTATTTTTTTATTATGTTGTTATTTATTTAATTTTGTTTTGTTTTGTTTATACATGTACCATAGAAATACTGGTATCAGCAAATATTATATTTTTTCTTCCTTTTTATAGTTGTAATTATTGATCTGATATTTGTCTGGTATCAGAAGAAGATTTTTAATTTAATTTAATTTAATTTAATTTAATTTTATTTTAGACATACTGGTATTGGCCAACATTATATATATATATGTATATATATATATATATATATATATGTATTTGTAGTTTTAATTAATAATTAATTTAATTAATATTTATTTTATTTTATTTTATTTATTTATATGTGTACCATGGACATACTGGTATATCGGATATATATATATATATATATATATATATATATATACATATACATATACATATATAATAATATAATATTATTCTTTTTGCAGTTTTAATTATTGATCTGATATTTGGCTGGTATCAGAAGCTGATAATATTTTTTATTTTATTTATTTTATTTTATTTTATTTTATTTTATTTTATTTTATTTTATTTTATTTTATTTTATTTTTATACTTGTACCATGGACATACTGGTATCGGCCAATATTACATTTGTTTTTCCTTTTGTAGTTTAATTATTGATCTGATATTTGTCTGTTATCAAAAGCTGATAATATTTATTTTATTATACTTTATTTTATTTATACATGTTCCATGGACATACTGGTATTGGATAATATTTTATATTTTTATATATTATAATATTTATTTTATTTTATTTTATTTTATTTTATTTTTTATATATTTTTTTTTATTTGTAGTTTTAATTATTGATCTGATATTTGGCTGGTATTAGAAGCTAATAATATCAGGGCATATTTTTCCCATTTTTATGCCAGGTTATAAAAGTGCTGCACGTTTTTCGAACTTTGTCTTTTGTTTTGGAGTATTACTCCAAGTGTACAAAATTCTAGATTTGAGAATTAACCTTTTTTTAAAAGACCGATCAATACAGATTTATAATTTTGTTATTAAACTGGTTATTAGTCATAAAAATAATTGGCTACTGGTGTCAGTCAGAAGACCATGTCTGTGCTCTGCATTTTGTGGGAAAAATATATTGGAAGAATAAAGTAAGCAAATGACTCATTTGCATCAGAGCTGAGGAACATTTGGATGACATGTTTGATTGTGGCTTGTTTTCCCTTCCTGTTCATGTTTGGATGATACTGTGTTGACTATAAACTACATTCAATCTGTCTTCAAAATACCTTTGACCACATTAAATCTACTGGAAAACGCTATAGAAAAATATCAGTGTTGCCAACCTGAGCAATACAGAGCAAATCAATCCACATCACAAATCTATATTTTTTCCTCGAGAGAGTATGGATTTGAACTTGTGATGTGTGTTTAGTTGTATTTACGTTTGTGTGTGTGCAAACATATATTTATTTTCATTTGTGCACGTGTGTTTTCGACGGCAGGTCAGGGTTTATTGATTTGCAAGTTGTCTTTGTGTTCAGCCACAGGAGTCTGAAAGCAATTTGTATTTGTGTGGGGTCACTTAGGGTCACGCATACGGATGGAAAAAGCGAGATGTGAGCCGGGGGGGGGGAGGAGAACCAGGAGAAAATGTCATGGAGGAATTATTCCTCTAGTAGACACAGTACGATACGTATAGTAGTGGAAAGTGTGTGCTTGTGTGCGTAGCAGAGTATTGATCCAGCATGATCTAGATTTGAGAGTATATTTAGAGCAAACACCCTGTAGAGATGAGGGGGCCCATATGGGCCACTGCTCAAGAGCATGATGGGTAATACTGAATCATCATCATAATCCTCTGCCGTCATTCCACAAACCAAAGGATCGGTGCATAGCAGCTTATTCATTCAAACACACAAATGGGGTCTGCATGAGAAAATAATTGCAGAATCTGCAAAATGTTAATTATTTGACCAAACTAAGAGGGAAAATGCAAAATGCATGTTATTTTTTATTTAGTACTGACCTGAATAAGATATTTCACATAAAGACTTACATGTAGTCCACAAGAGAAAAAAAACAGTTGAATTTATAAAAATTACCCTTTTTAAATATTTACATTTTTGTGTGTTTGGACCCTTTCCAACAACGACTGTATGATTTTGAGATTCATCTTTTCACACTGAGGACAACTAAGGGGCTCATATGCAACTATTACAGAAAGTTCAAACGCTCAGTGATGTGTCAGAAGGAAAAATGATTCTTAGGAGCTGGGGGGTGAAAACTTTTGAACGGTATGAAAATGTGCACTTTTGTCTTATTTTACCCAAATATCATGTGTTTTTTATTTAGTACTGCCTTTCAGAAGCTACAGAAGATACTTACATGTTTCCCAGACGACAAAATAAGTTAAATTTATCCTGATCTTCAAATTCCATAAGTATTCACCCCCAATCTGAAAAGATGGATCTAAAAATTATACAGTCATTGTTAGAAAGGATTTAAATGCACAAAAATGCTGAAAAAACAAAGAATTTGTGGGACCTGAAGGAGTTTTTTGAAGAACAGCAAGCAGTTTAACTGTTCAGGACAAACAAGGGACATCTATCACTAAAAAACAAAAAAGCACAGCTGTGGATCATTCAGTATTAAGAATCAAACATGTAAACTTTTGAACAGGGTCATTTTTATAATTTCTATTATTATTAATTTATATACTATTATGTGAAATGTCTTATTCAGGTCAGTACTAAATAAACAATAGCATGCATTTTGTACGATCCCTCTTATTTTGGTAAAATAATTAACAGTTTGCATATTCTGTAATGTGTATGTAAAAAATATTTAATATTCTTATTTTAAATTAAAGAGCATCTGCTCTGTGGTTCTGACCTTTTGTACAAAGGACTTAACATAAAGTCACAAATCTGCTTACATTTTGATTTGTGACCTAGAAATAGTGTATAGTCTTAAACATTTCTTATTCATTTTTGATCATAAAATCTTTTTTTTGCCAGATATCTCAAATGTTGTTTATTTTGTGGCTAAAGACGAAAAAGAAAATCAATTTTCAGTGTACTGTCAGAGTGTTGGACCCCACTGTACAGTGTGTTCATACCCAAATCACAAGAAATGAACAGTGCGAAAAATCTAGCACAGCCATATCTAATAGCACCTTGCCTCTCCTCTGCCATCCCACGCACTTCTTCACTCAAACACTCGCTGTCTGTCTTGCCCCTGGATGCCACTCAATCTCACAAACGCCCACACAGTAAAAGCACTCATCACCTTGTGTAACCAGGTGTCAGGGAGTCTGGGTGAGTAATGGTCGCTCCCCACTGAATGAAAGTGGTGCCACAATCAGACTTGAGTTACTGCTGCTCTTTGGAAGACAGATAATCGCGATGATCGTTCCTCTAATGGTAGTAATTCAGTTCATTAAACTAGTTCTCTGCGTTAAACAGCTTTAAACTCAGGGCTAGCTAAGGATAAAACGTATCAAAAGAGGGGCAGAAGCTCTCTTGCCTCTACATTTTGAATGGATAGTTCACCCAAAAATAAAAATTCTGTCATTATTTACTCACCCTTATGTCGTTCCAAATTTATTAGACTTCCTTCGGAACACAAATTAAAGATATTTTTGATGAAACCTTAGAGCTTTCTGACCCTGCATAGACAGCAATGCAACTGACATGTTCAAAGCGCAGAAAGGTGTTAAGGACATCACTAAAATAGTCCATGTGACATCAATAGTTCAACCATAATGTTATGAAGCTATGAGAACACTTCCGGTGCACAACAAAAACAAAACTAACGACTTTACTTAACAATTTCTTCTCTTCTGTGTCAGTCAAAACACCTGCAATGGTGACGTTTGCTCAGTCAAGCACCTTCAGTTTTTTCTTCTCTTAATAGTATACATTTATTATCTCATACATAAAACAGTTTGGTTTGTTGTTAAAAACATTCCACGGTTGCCAGATTGATAAGGATTACACCTGCATTGATTAATAGCGGATTATTGAGGATCTGACGGTCATAATCCCTTCTCAAAGGTGGCACATTGATTAGCATCTGAAATGAGCTTTATCAACAGTGCAGAGGAAATACCATTTGATCTGTTGATGGATTAAATTATATCACAAACATTTTTTCTGCCACTGCAATTAGCCTATATTTGATGGCAGTCAGAGAATACTCGAGAGGCAATGCTTCGGCTGGAATTTCCTCGTCTCATTTAAATCGCGTAATGTCTGCGGCTAAATGAGTGCTCCAGAGCTGTATCCGGTTTCATTAACACCTTGCATACAGCAAGTGTTTTCATCATGGGATTTGAAGATGCTTGCCTGGGTTTTCGCTGTCCCTCGGCAGTCCTGTGCATTTTTCAATTATATTAAAGGATTAGTTCACTTCTAGCATAAGAATGTCCTGATATTTTGCTCACCCCTATGTCAGCCAAGATGTTCATGTCTTTCTTTCTTCAGTCAAAAAGAAATTAAGGTTTTTGAGGAAAACATTCCAGGATTTTTCTCCATATAATGGACAACAGGTTGAAAGTCCAAATTGCAGTTTCAGTGCAGCTTTAAAGGGCTCTACACGATCCCAGTCATTTTGTAAAAAAAACTTTTTACCACAAATGTTCATCTTACACTACCTCTGCGATGCACTTCTATGACTTCATACATTATGTAATCACGTTGAAAAGGTCATGCATGGTTAGTTCTTTGTCTGTGTACTCTGGTTCAAAAAGGTAGGGTACAGTGAAAAATGAGGGTACAGTGATCTCATTTTCTCCTCCAACTACAAAATCGTCCGACATTGTTGTTTTACTTTGTTTGAAAAGGGTGTTTGACTTTCTTTGCACATTCACTTTGTAAACACTGGGTCGGTACTTCTGCCTACGTCATGCGTGAACTTTCCAACGTTACTATGTAATGCGTGAAGTTGAGCTAGTGCAAGACTAGCATTTTTGGCCAAAAACTATATACATTTAAATTTTTGTAGTAAATTTTGCTAGATAAGACCCTTATTCCTCGGCTTTGATGCTGCATTGAAACTGCAATTTCAATGTTAAAATAAGTTAAATTTACCCTGATCTTCAAATTCCATAAGTATTCACCCCCTGTCCTCTTAATGCATTGTGTTTCCTTCTGGAGCATCATTGAGCATTTGAACCTTCTGTAATAGTTGCATATGAGTCCCTCAGTTGTCCTCAGTGTGACAAGATGGATCTCAAAATCATACAGTCATTGTTGGAAAGGGTTCGAATACACAAAAATGCTGAAAAACCAAAGAATTTGTGGAACCTGAAGGATTTTTTTTTTGCATATGAGTGGTTGACTATATGACTATAGTCTATATGACTATATAAATTTTCATTTTTTTTTTAGAAAATGACCAATCGTTTTGCTAGATAAGACCCTTATTTCTCGGCTTTGACGCTGCATTGAAACTGCAGTTTGGACCTACAATTTGTTGGCCACCGTTAAAGTCCGCTGTATAAGAAAAATCCTGGAATGTTTTCCTCAAAAACCTTAATTTCTTTCTGACTGAAGAAAGAAAGACATAAACATCTTGACATGGGGATGAGTAAATTATCAGAAAATTTTTATTCTGGAAGTGAACTAATCCTTTAAGGCCGTAAAACCATTTTATTAGCCAAATTATTTGTTGATTAGAGTTTAGCATCTGCGACAGTACACGTATGTTTGGATGTTTTTACAATAGTTGTCACCCAAATATCCAACCCAGGCTCATTGGAAATATGTGCCTCTACTTGCATTTCGGTAACACCATAATTACATACCTTACTGCATGTTTTACGGCAGTTTTAAAGTGAAATGTCCAAAGAGTGGCGGTAAAACACCCATTCAACACATGACCATGGCACGTTTTTATTACGTCAGTAAAGGCATGTACGTATTGCTACGTTTTTATTACGCTGCTTGAGGTACGTATTGTGGCTGTTCAGAATTCAAACATACGGGGAGTGTCGCTAAAGATGTATGGGAATGTAGGGGAAATATCCCTTCACCAAACCCAAATGAAACTTACTTGATAGTGTTAACATATTCTAAAGTGATGTAAAACACATTTGTTGATGCTGCCATGCTATTTTAACTTCCTTATGTGGATGAGCTGGTTTGTTGAACCACTGTTTTACAGGGCTCGTACCAGAGCTCTTCATCACCCAAGTGCAATGCCATATCACATGAGCTCCTGAGCAAACCTACTGAATTAGAAAACTCACACATATGTGACGTATATGTACGTACTGTATATGTGACGAAAACGTTCAAAAGTATCAGTTTTCAGATCATAAAAGATGTTGAAATTGTTTTAAAGCCATAATGCAATATTCTCTAAGTAATGTGTGAAAATTAGGCTTTATTAATTAAACCTCTGTGTGTAAATCATACTTTGTGTGAAAAGGAATAAAAGTTGCCAGAGTTTTACTCCCTCTAGTGTTCATTTCAACTGGAAACTGCAGTGATTCGTACATATAGGTACGTTTTTTTCAGTTTTGCAGAAATGTAGACGCGTATTTCCAATGAGCCTATGTTGCAAATATCACATTACCCCATAGCTGATCTATACGGCGCCGTTGTGCTATGGGCATCCCGAGTTTAAATCCCGGCTCGAGGACCTTTCCCGATCCCTCTTCCACTTTGCTTCCTGTCAGCTATGATCTGTCCTATCACAATAAAAAAGGCCAAAAATAAATATAAAAAAAAAAAACGAAAGAACATTGTGTTAATTTAAAAAAATATAAAAAGTAATTTTATTCAAAAAATGCTTTTCAGATTATTTAAAAAAGCTACTTGGGGAATGACAGTGTGTAGACAAATCAGTGTTTAATTTGCTTTGCAAATGGGAGAACTCTTATTGATGGAAGAGTAAATAACTTCCATTTGGCACTTTTATAGTCAATAATTAACCAGGCTTATTTTTTACAGCATCTTATTTTGACGTTTAATCTACTATTCATTATTTGATTTCATTTACTTCAATTTATGCCATGTTTTTGGACTTGTACCATGACAGTAGGTTTGTATGAATACTAATATTTATTTTACTTTATTTTATTTTTGCTTGAAGATATTACCTTTAGCCTATTTAGACAACTAAGGTACAGATAAGTGTAGATTAAATAATTTCTTTGTGTGTGTGTGTGTGTGTGTGTTATACTAAAGGGGCATTGACCAGACTGATAGACAACAGCAATACTGTTCATGAGTGAGTGCAGTGTCGCCATGGCAACAAACTCCCTTGAGTGTGCTCAGTGCAGTGTCATTCGCTCGCTCTGGTGCACACACACACATGCACGTACACACACATACACATTAGTCAAGAATAAGCAATGTCCGAGTTCCACAGGAAATTAAAAGATGTGATAAATGAACCTGACATAAAAGTAATAAAAACACCTCAGGGCTTATGCATATGTCACAATATGTTTCATTAAGCTATACTTGTTGATTCCATGAATGAATAAAGTAAAATATCTGTACATATCATGTTTCGGGCCTTTACAGTTGAAGCTGTTGTTTTCTTCCTTTATGGCTATCTCTTTCTTCTTGTGGTCCATTAATAATGAACCAAGAGGAAAGTAGCACAGCCCTGCTGATGAGTTTGCATTGATCTCTAAAGTTACCGGATACAAAACAAGCACCTCACACACACTTATTAACCTTATCACACACACACACTAAGAAACACCAGAACCTGTCCACACACACACAAACAAATTTATCAGTGTTTTAATCAGTAAGGTCACAAGAAGGCCAACACTAAAACATGTACATTTGTACAGAAATAACTACACAATATGCATTCTGTTTTGTTTTAATTTATGTATCAAAAACATCATTCCCTTAAAGAGACAGTGTAACCGTATCACTTTTATTGTCTTGTCATAATTTTATCAACCTTAAGGAAGACATTTATATATCTCTAAGCTAATTTCTGATTTTAAATTCAGTTAGTTTAATAAAAAAAAATTTTCACAGATTCCCAATCGTTAAATAAACTTTAAATCAAATACTTAATAACCCAAAACCTATGCTTGGCTCCTAAACGTGTTTATACGTTTATATTGGCTGGTAAACAGTCACAGTCATCGACGTGACATTTCTCAGTGTCTCTCTGTTTCCTCGTGGGGAAAGTTGTGATCAGTATTGATTAGAAAGTGAAGGATTCGTGTTTAAACAGATCTATAGCTCAGCCTTTCTAAACAAAGTGTTAGCTAACAGACTTCCTGTTGGTGTTCGCATTCATTTCGTTTATTGCCTTGATTATCAGGCTCCTGGTCTGAACTGGAGCAATATTGACTCACATAGGAAAGTTATTGAAGGCACACATAACATTTAAGTGCGTACATTTAAAGTAAACACACGGAGCAAGGGCCGGGTTGTTGAAAACCACAGGTAGAAGTCTCCTGAACACAATGAGTACTGTTTCAACACTAAGAGAAAAAGGATTATACCTCCCATAGGAAAGAAAAATGAGATGTTGTGGTTGTTTTCTCCTAGGCACCAGTTAATTAGATAGAGAGCAAAGAAATACTTGCTTATTACTGTTCTTAGTTTGTCTTCTGTAGGGTTTCAGAATCGCAAATGGACCCTTCGCAGGAAATTTGATTGAAAGGCGATCTGACCACTCATAACGCCAAATTCACCATTTTTGTTCGACAAACAAATTAGACAGAAGAGTAGATTAATGTCGGTGGATTTGAACTTAAAAAATGGTGTATTGACGTCTTTCCACGGCTGAAACAAGACGTCTTCTGATGTTCATTCATGTTTATTTTGTGCTATAATAACTAGTAAAGAGGAAGAAATTATCAAATTATGTGCTGAGGTGCTCCAGCGATCTGCTGTGACACATTCAAGAGCCAGAGTGTTTTTCAGTAGTTTGAAACTCTTAAAAAATGTCAAAATTTGAAGCTGAGACTTGTTTCATACCTAAAGTAACCTGCTCTGTCTTGTCTGTTTTCTCTTTGCTCCGTGATGTATTTTTTTGCATGATGTGTGGCGCGAGAGCACTATGGCTTGTCGGACATAGAAACGGTAACTAGGGGGCAGGTCTTTGCAAAGTGTCAACTGTGCTCAAACTGTGCAGATTTGAAAACGTACCAACATCCATCGCCATGACTTATTGCGTGAAAAATAAAAAAACTTGTTTTAGTCGCATAAAGTTTTGCACAAATCTGTAATGGAAACGCACGTAATGTCTGCAATTGAAAGTCAGATCTCAATATGAACCAGTATTTTTGTTGATTTAAAAATCTTTTTCAGTCATTAGCATAAAACTGAAATAAAATAAAAAGATATCCCAAAGAAATATAAACATTTTAGATGAAAAAACTCGCCACCTTACTAAAAAAATAGGTTGAAGTACTAAAATTACTAAAACTAAAATAAAAATTAAAGCTAAACTGAAAAATTTAAAAAGCTAATACAAAATATTAACAAATACTATAATAATATGTAAATAATCTAATAAAAATTTAAGTTAAATAGAAAAAAGAAATAGAAATAGAATAAAAATAAACTAATTAAAATGACAAAGCACATAAAATTACTAAACTTAAACTAAAATTAAAATGAGAACTTTTAATATAAAAATAAAAGTCAATACAAAATGTGAATAAATATTATAGTAGCATGTAAATAATATAAAAATTACACTAACATGAACTTGAATTTCTCATTAAATACTACCAAATACCAAAATTACCTGAGCTATGCTTTCCATATAATTTTAAAGTTGCTGCAAGTATTGCCATGGAATGGCACACAAATATTAGTGTTAACATACTACTGAGTTAAATTAATTAGATGTGTCAGATTTTTTTATCAGTCATTTTGAATGTTTGCAGAACAGCCCAAATATGCACTCTCGGTTAAAAACAACTCAGCGCTGGAAATGTTTAACCCAGCCTTCTGGGTAGTTTTATTCAACTGTTGCTTAAAACGAACCCAAAATAGATTGGAAATGAACATTTAATATGTTCAATAAATGAACATTTATTAACAAGTTGAATAAATAATAAATAAATAATGAACATTTTTTAAATTGCTTATTAATAAATGTTCACCTTTTGATTATTGCTGATTTCTCTATGTGTCTGTTTTTTCATTTCCAACTTATTTTGGGTTCATTTTAAGCAAGAAATACAGTCATTTTTAAACATTTATCTCAACCACTGGGTTAAAACAACCTAATCGCTAGGTCTGTCCATATTTCACCTAGTGCTGGGTTGTTTTTAAGCCAGCATATTTTAGAGTGTGGGAAGCAGGAAGTTTGTAGTTGAAGTAAGCAGGGTTTGGAAAAGAGGGGCATGTTTAACAGTTCCAGAGAGGATAATATCACTTACTGCACCTTTAAATGAAGCATAAAAGTAAGCTAATGTCTCCCGAGCTATTAAAAAGCAATCTTTGAGCAATAAAATGTTTCTCTAGGCTGGCTCAGACCATCTAACTGGGGACTGATAGATTTACATCTATTTATCTGTCAGTTTCAGTATAGATTTAAGCATGAATGTGTGGTTAGGTCTGTGTGTGTGTTCTACAAACCCATACGCCAGCTCGGTTTAGGGGCAAAACGACAGAAGGACAATCTTTGGGAATTTGTAAATAGTTGAGGACATTGTTATTGCAACAGATTTCCTTTGCAAGCTTTGTTTGTGTGTGACCTGAAAGCTGCTCAGCAGTAGGCAAGCTTAACCTAAAGACACAGTCGCTTACCCCCCCCCCCTCGCACATGTGTGTATGTGTGTGTTTGTGCGGTAATGCGCATGTATACAGCATGCACAGCTGCAAACTACCACACATTCATTTGCTACACTCTTCCTTTTCCTGTTCTCGTGCACCGACAGCCCTATCTGTCACTCTGCGAGTCGGACAGCTCAAATTCTCCCCTGAGCTCGCAGCGGGCTGTCAAAATCAGCCCTTTCAGAAAAACACGATGATTTTTTTCATCACGTCTAGGCCACTATGCAGTCGACACAGCGGTCCGGCGCAGATTAGGTGGCGGTGATAGCTAAAACCCTGGAAATTATTATTCCACAGATTGAGTGTGTGTGCAGATGAGGTGAGTGTGGATGCAAAGGGATTATTTGTACGTGAAGCTTTGTGTTATGCTTATCTAGGGAAACTGCTGTACTCTTATGGGGTAAAATACAGACTTTTAGTAGTATTTTTAGAGGGCTTTGTGTGGGAAAGGTCATTTGTATGAGTAAACGTGCAAAAGGTGTCCTAGCTGATCTATGTGGTAGTCACAACCGATTGTAATTCTGTATAGCATATTGAATGAGAAATATGTGGGATGGGATTTGATTTTATCCATTGGAGATTGAGTGAATAGTGACAGTTTGAATATAATTTATAAAAACTTGTGAACTTGACTTTCAGTTTTTTGTTGTTTAGTCTCTTGACATCAGTTTCAACTGTCAACCCAGTTATAAAACCACAACAGTAACATAAATTTCCTGGTTGTGTCAAAGACTGACCTGTCCTCTTTGATCTGTAGTAAATCTTTTGATGATTTAGGTCAGGGTTTCGACTAGGAGCATCTGCTGCAAAAAGGCAACCAGCATCTCAACATAAAAGGACAGCTAAGCCAATGGCTGCCTTTAAAACAAAGCTTTACAGCTTTTAAGATTTATCTACTGAGAATCTCTAAAATTGAGACATTGATTTTGGTGGTTAAATATCAGGGAAGTGGAGGAAAATTATTAGGGGTTCAAAGCCCCCTTACCATAGGAGCCCACATCACTCAGCGCATTTTTCTTATGTTAAGTCTGTATTTAATTATATTTATATTATTATATTTAACCATTTTAAATCGCACCGAATAAAGGGTCTAAAACAAAAGAAAGTAACACCTCCCTGAGTTCTTTGTTCAAGAACAAGGCAAATTTAATTGGTACTTCCTTGTGACAAAGGCAGAGAATATTTTTCTGTATCATCTTTTCTTACAGCTAATCAGTGTAATTGTCTCTCTGTGAGGTTGCAGTCTAATCTTCCTCATCTGCTCCATTTGTTTGTATAGGCCTGTTTTTGTCTGTTTATTTAATGAGGAACAACCACAAAATCACGGCCACTCTACAAAGGGACTTAGTTATCATATTTTACAGTAACACCTGTGCAGTCGTAGCTTTTTAAATGGTAATTATGCTAATTTCTAATTTCTTTGTTAAAATCAGAAGGTCATTTCAATCTGGATAATAAGCCACATTTGGGAGACACTGTTTCTAAAAAACCTCACTGTGGTTGCGTGGATTTGAATAACAAGCATTTGTAAGGTCACTTGTAATTGGGTTTTTATGTATTTACAAACAATTCAAAAACACCCAGATGCAAATGAAGCACTTTTAGTAGCAAAACTACATTCTTACACAGCAAGCTACATTTGGTGACCTGACACTCTGCGTTCTGTGAAAAGCTATTATTTATTATTCATCATGATTTCCAAAACGTTTGAAATTTTACTGGGATCCAATTTGTTGATTGCACATTATCCTCCACTTTCATCTGATTGCCTGTGTGTTCTGTTCCCCCCTCCCTTTGCTTGTCTGCAGGCTCGGCGCTGACGAGGCCTCCCCTCTCCGTGCCTGGAATATTCTGGATCCCAGAAGGGTTTTTTTGTCATCACCATGATCAGATTCTTCAGGAGACTCTAGCATTGCAAACTCTCACAAGGAGAGAAGAGGCTGGGCACGGAATCCTGTGTATCCCAAATTCAAAGTTGGACATAGCGAAGGACCCAAGAACCATGTAGTGTACCTCTTTCCACCACAGGGGGGAGGGTTAACTTTGTAGTTCTTTTTTATACAGTTTTTTTTTTTTTTTTTTTTTTTTTTGGCTGGGAGTTGGTCTACAAGGTGAGCCAGAAATGGTCTTGCACACCTCTCCCTACCCTAGTGCCTTTCTCAGCTTTCTGAGCCGTCTGTCTTGGGCCTTTGTTTTCCCTTGCTACTGGCTGTTGGACCGGTTGTTGGCCTCCTGTGTAGCGACATCACTAGAGAAGCGCAGACGCTCCCAAGATCCCTGCTCTTTTTTGGCACTCGGGGTCCTGATCTCTACACCACTCTACCTGGTGCTGTTACTGGCATCCTTACCCTTTGCTTTCATTGGCTTCCTCTTGTGGGCCCCACTTCAGACCGTCAGGAACCCCTACATCTACTCTCACCAGAAACCAGACAAGCATGGCGCCGAGCAGGGAACTTCGGCTGGAACCGGGGCGGCACTAGCCGAGTGGCGTCCGCAAGGTCGCAGCTTCTGCTTCGGCAGTGCCAATGTTTGCCTGCTACCGGACTCCCTTGCACGCTTCAACAATCTTGCGGACACTCAACGCCGAGCTCGGGAAGTGGGCAAGCGAATCCGTAATGGTGCCAGCAGACCCCAAATTAAGATATACATCGACTCGCCCACCAATACGTCAATTAGTGCAGCATCCTTCTGCAGTTTGGCCACCCAGGGCTTCCGCCGCACCTCATCTTTGGACCATCGTCCTGAGCCTGTAGTCACCACTGAAACCGAGACTGAGGCCTTAACTGAGTGTCCTGTTCACCCCTCAGGAGGTACAAGCTCGGATTGCCCCGTCCACAGCACCGGAGCCCAGAATTCCTCGGAGTGTCCTCTCCACCCCAACGGGGAAGAGCATGCTCCTGATTGTGCCATCCACCAGTTTGCAGAGTCCTCTGGTGAGTGTCCAGTACATAGCAACATCAACCAGAACTCAGAAGACTGTCCTCTCCATCCGGCCGGAGTGCAAATCAGCATCACCTCTCCTGATTCTGAGCCGATCGAGGCTGAAAAAGGAAACCATCAGACGGGAGACGGGGATACAGGTAGCCTAGAAAGCCGTACGGCCTCACGGGAGTCCCTGGTTCGCTTCCACGCAGCCGATGGAGGCATCTCCCCCAACAACACCCTTTCACAACACCGCACCTCAGTCTTTAAAAGGCCTATTGGGCGCAAGCGCCGTCACGGAGACGACGGCTTTGACCATGAGATCTCTGCCTTCTTCCCAGCCAACTTGGACTTCCTTTGTCTGCAGGAAGTCTTCGACCGGCGAGCTGCAGACAGGCTCAGGAGGCAGCTGCACCGCTATTTTCCCTTTGTGCTAAGCGACGTAGGGCGCTATGGCTGGAAAGGCTGTTGCTCCCGGTTCAAGTTCCTGAACAGCGGGCTACTGTTGGCCAGTCGCTACCCGATTTTGGATGCCCATTATGAATGCTTCCCTAATGGGCGCAGCGAGGATGCTCTGGCTGCTAAAGGAGTTCTTTTTGCCAAGGTAAGCTTGTTATACGCCTTTCTTATAGCTGTATTGAGACATGTCAAATTTTAAGCCATTTTTCTTGATTGAAATCCCTGGTTTATGACGTAAAGTGCATGTGAAACAATGGAGCTTTCAACTTGATTAACTGAATTCTGAGGCCTCCAATGTAAGAGTTATTATTTATATTCAGCCACTTCATTCTGATTACACCTGCTGTACAACTTCTGATGCATGTCACTGATATCGAAATGACACAGTAGGGCATGTTTCAGTTCTTTAACTTTCCATGGCACGTGTCTGGAGTTAAAGTTGGACATGTGGTTTGAGTGTACACAAACAGCCTGAATAATTTACAGCTAGCCCTTTGTAGCCTAGAGGGCCTTTTTGAAACACTCATCTGTCATGCCTTCAGAAACCTAGGCTTCCGCTCTTTGTTGATGCATGGCTGGACGTACAGTCTTGTTGCATTATATATTATCTTAATGGGACTGTGCACCTATGTAGAGTAGATATTATAATTCAAGAAGCAGTTTCACTCTGAAACAATACTGTATGCTCATTTTCATCTGGATATTGTAAAGACAGGCTCATTAGTCCTGCAGATGCTGTTGCTAGCATTCTAAATAAGGTTTATATAAGAAGTGGTGAATATATGCGCTGGCAGCTGATGGATTATGAATTAAGGTGGTATTTAATTACAATGATGAAAGCGTTCTCATAGATCTTTATATAATCTAATACATACAGTATTTAGGTAAGCAATATATTTAGCATATGTGACAGGTTTAATTTGGCCTGTACCTAATTTTAAAGTTATTTAAAGAAAATAACAAACATTGGGTTTCAGTTCTGAACTGTTCATGAATGGTTCAATGACCAGTTGAATGCTAGTAGCGCCATGCTAGTTTCAGTTTCAATTACAAAAAGTTCTTTTGGTAATGCTAGCATATAGACAGCGTGTGAGTAAAAGAGAAAGTTGTTGTGCTTTGCACTGTTGTTAAAACAATTAAGTGCTCTGGATTTTTTTTGCATGTAATGACTTGTTAATTGCACTAATTTTGCTATTTGCGTACATAAGCATGTTGCAATGTTGCATGCTTAGCATGTGTCTATATTTGTACTTGATATAAGCTTGTGTTTTTGTTTGCATAGCCCTTATTTGGAGTGATGATGAGCACAGGCTTTTAGGGTTGAGATATCATTACTCTCTCAGCACTGTATCCGATTCTGGCCACATTCCAGACCTGATCTCTTTTTCCCTCGAAAAGGGCAAGAGGCCAGCCACCATTGTGTGTCAGACAAAGCTGCTAAATACTAACTCCAAATGTGTGTGTGCTAGAGAGAGAGCAGCCTGTTAAATATTGAGTACTGTACACAGAGAAACATAGGGTCAATGTCTTTGCCCTGTACATGTACTCACTAAATAGATTCTTACTTGAATTGACGTTCAATCTTTTACGGGGGTGTAAGTTTAACCAACTGCTTTCAGAAGTTATTGATGGATACTCCTCCAAAGGTCCTGGCTTCTTATTTGAAAACCACAGAATACATGTGTCATCCAGTCCTGCATGTTTCAAAGCAAGGCTAGGGTAATTATGTTCATAATTACAAATTTAATAAGGACAGAAATAACAACGTGTTCTAACCAGGCGACAAGCTATTTGTCTGACCACTTGAACTTGAAACAGTTGAATGATGTAGCACAATTGCAGGCGATTAGACAATATTGGACAGCTATTCAGAGCGAGATTTTGAACCAATGAGATTTCACAGTGGGCGGAGCTACCCTAAGATTCTACGGTATGTAGCTAGTACACAGTGTTAGACTAGAACTGGAGTTAGTTTAAACTGTAAGTGGAAGACGACACAGATAATTGCAGAAAAGAACTGCTGTGAGAATCCCACAAGTGCCTGACAACTGGAGCAAAACCTAAAATAATTAGTTCGAAAGCTTTTTCTACAAATTTTTTGGAACAGGGATGTGGAAGGTCATCTTTCTGACATATTTTGGCACAATGGGGGGAAGCTACTTTAAAGAGAACCCCAGGGAATAAGACATGTTTGGCTTAATATAACATAAATTATGTCTCTAATTTAAATATGTTGTAGAAAACATGAAAGATTTATGTTATTTTAAAAATCCAAATTTTTTTTATACATATTTTGGACAATGGGGGTGGCTTTATTTTGATCACGCAAAATGTCTGCACTCGATGAGCTACTGGCGCTACCTGTTGCTATTTTTACCGAAATACAACTCAGAAAATAAAATACTGATACGACCACAGCTACTGAAGGAGCTAACAGGTGGCGATAGATATAAGTGTAGGCTTAAACCAAATGCCGTAGCATCAGTGTTTCCCTACAAGGAGTCTGTTTGCTCTCGAGATATCGAGAATCCACGATGAGAAACTTTCTTAGTGGTTGCAGCGTAATGATGAGCGCCAGCATGTTTACATCCTGCCAGGATGGCATCTAGCGTTTCTTGTCTCTGCCATTTGTAAGCTCTTTCAGTAGCTGTCAGCATCATGGCTAAAGTAAAGAGAACAAAGATGCAGGTCTTTAGGACATTTTATTCGTCCACAGGCATCTTCCCATTCTTTTCTCCTCTTCTTATCGCTAAGACAACAGTGAAGTCTCACTCGCTTCTCTTGTTGCCCTTTGAATGAAAATCACAACTAAAAGTCGCACAATGTAGCATTGTATCAGTATTTTATTTTCTGAGTTGTGTATTGGTTGTGTTGTGGTAAAAATAATTGAAATAATGGCACCCCCCATAGTCCAAAATATGTATAAAACGATGTGGGTTTTTTAAATAACGTGAGTCTTTTATGGGTTTTCTACGATGTATTTCAGTAAGAGACATCATTTATATTATATTAACCCATACAAGTCTTAATACCCATGGTTACCTTTAAACAAAAAAAGTTTGTGGCTTTAAAAGTTACAATTTCAAAGTACTTACATTACAGTTACAATATTATTGGCTTGAAAACAGAACTACTCTCACACTACTGAAAAATGCTTAGTAATATTGCAACACTGCTTTTCACCCCAGGCCATTACGAGTAATAAAAGGTCAGCTTCTGATAAATAAACAGACAAAGCTTCGTCAAATAATTTGTGGTGGGGGAAGGGGTGTAAAATGGATGGGGGAGGGAGGGAGGGATGTGTGTGGAGTGGAAATATTAATTAAAAATGCTTCCCGTAGGACTGAGCGGCCCTTTAATTAAGGCCTTTCAGCATGTATGTTCAGCCCTCTTATTATTATTCAAGAGCTCTCCACGCTCACAACGTCAAGGGTAGATGCTCGTTTAGGGTTTGCATGATCGTTAGCAAATTGTGTATCCATACATTCCATGCTGGAGTTTGTTTTGAATTGCCATAGTGTCCTAATAGAGGTTTTTTTTTTACCGTTTTTACTGTATTTTTGATCAAATACACTACCACTCAAAAGTTTTTGAACAGTAAGATTTAGCCTGCATTTATTTGATTAAAAGTACAGCAAAACATTAACATTTAGAAAAATTTTTACTATTAAAATAACTGTTTTCTATTTGAATATATTTTAAAATGTAATTTATTCCTGTGATTTCAAAACTGAATTTTTAGCATCATTGCTTCAGTCACATGATCCTTCAGAAATCATTCTAATATTCTTTTTGCCCCTCAAAATTTTTTTATTTTATTATTATATTGAAAACAGCTGAGTAGAATTTATTCAGGTTTATTTGATGAATAGAAAGTCCGGAAGAACAGCATTTATCTGAACTAGGAATCTTTTGTGACATTATAAATGTCTTCATTATCACTTTTGATCAATTTAACGCATCCTTGCTATATAAAAGTATTAATTTCTACAATGTCTTTCCCAACAAAAAAAATTATACTGGCTCCAAGCTTTTAAATGGTATAGTGTATAATGTTACAAAAGCTTTTTATTATTACATTTATTCCTAATTTATTTTAGATATTTTGAATAGTAAAAAGATTTCAGAAATATAGTGTTTTTGCTCTACTTTGATTTAAAGAAATGCAGGCTTGGTAAACAGAAGAGACTTCTTTTAAAAAAAAAACACACATTAAAAAACTTTTGACTGGTAGTGTAAATGCAGACTTGGTGAGCGTCTTCTTTCAAAAACTAAAAATGTCATCTCAAAAATGAATAGTTAATGTGTCAGCATTCAATATGCAGAACTATCTTGTTCACCCAGATCATTCTTGGAAACGGTTGCAAAATAAATCATAATAGAGGTTGTTTATATATAGAAGTGTTAAAGGTACAGTAGCAAAAACAGCTAAAGGTCATTCCTGAAACACGTACATAAAATCCATTCTAAGTTGCCACATTCAATTCAGTGGGACAATCATATACAAATGGATTTATGAGAGACAAACTCATAAATTTGCTCTGCTTGTGTTTCATGAATGAGGCCTGGAGAGGAGAAAAATGGTTGTGTAAAACTAAATTACTGTATTTAGTGCAAGAAAATCTGACTGTTATTATGCATAGTCCTCACTGGGGGAGGGGGGGAATTAAAATGCTGCAAGATTGCAAAAAGTCCTTCTAAAGCTCAGAGATTGTACAGCAATCAGTGCTGTCTTTCTGCGGTAATAGACCGTGACCCGCTGCTCCTGCTGTGGTCAGCTCTATTTGCCAGGCTTTGTTAGTGTAAAGTACTAGCCGTCTTCAGCTGTACTCATGTCTTTGCTGTGTGTGTTATCAGCTCAGCATTCAAGCTGCCAGTAGGAGTGGATTAGAAGAACCGGAGGAAGTTTATTAGACAGCCAAGCCTATGTGTGTGTGTGTGTTTGTGTGTGTGATGGACTTACTGAGCCAGCCGACTGTTTCTCCTTTGGGCAAATAATCTTTAACCTTATAAGAGATCTCACAAGTGGCAGACACATTCCAATTAGCACTGCTCATTAACACTTATTTGCATGTATGCACACATAATCACAACACAACTCACATGCACTTTAGCTCAGATTAAACATCGTCCAAGGTCAGACAATACCCTTGCACACACTTAAGATGACATTTCAGCAGTTAACACCAACACCAGTTTATATTTTTGCCCACAGTTGGCTTTAACAGTTGGGTGACTATTGGTACTTGATGCTACCGATATTGTAGAAATATTTTTAAAGCATTTTATTTTATTTTTATTTAATTTTTGACATCCCTATAGGCACATAAAACATTTCCACCCATCTGCCTCTTCTAGTCTGTCAGTGCAAACACACACACTTAGCCAAGCATGGATAAACATTTGAAATATTCATATACACTGACATGGAAAGAGAAAGAAAGGCACTGAAGCTGAGTGGGGAAAAAACGAGCGATGAAAGGAAAAAATACTAGCCCTGTTTGATCAAATGCTGTGAGCTCATGGTACAGACCACACGGTCGGACTTTCATTAGTGTAATTAAATCTACAAATCACCTCTGAAAAACAATGACATTTATTATGGCCTGCTGCTAAAACGTAGAATTTGCACTTTGTGGAGGACTTCAGGATTTGGAAGGAGGTTGAGAAACTGTGTCCAGCTGTACTAAAGATCTCAGCACTTTGAATTGGAGTCCTTGCTGGGAATGAGCCAATGTAAGTCATTGAATGATTTACACTGAATGGACCGTCTGGATGAAAAGAGGACAGAGAGATGCCAGTACTGGAACTAGCTAGATATACAAAGCCTGCAGAACAAGATAGAATGAAAAAAAAAAAAAACTCAGTCACATAAACACATATTTTTCAACCAGATCTTAACACTCTCTAATTGTTTATATTTTATATTTTTAATTGTATTTATTTTATATAATAAATCATATTAATATATACACTACCAGTCAAAAGTTTTTGAACAGTAAGATTTTTAATGTTTTTTAAAGAATTCTCTTCTGCTCACCAAGCCTGCGTTTATTTGATCCAAATACAACAAAAGCAGTAATATTGTGAAATATTTATACTATTTAAAATAACTGTTTTCTATTTGAATATATTTTAAAATGTAATTTATTCCTGTGATTTCAAAGCTGAATTTTGGCATCATTACTCTAATCACAGGTTCCTTTAGAAATTCGAACCCGGGTCAGTCAAAAATGACATCAACACACAGTGACATACTTCTACGCCACTGGAGCTATAAGACAATAGTCTTTTGTAAATGCTTTGTAATCACACGTTGGTGGGCGGAGTTAGTGTAAACAGCCTCTGCCAACAAGACAGGCTATTTGCACATGTAAATAAACACATTATTATTTGTGAACTGATGTTAAGCTGTTCTTTTTAATAATCAATTTATTGTAGGGTTATCATCATAAAAGCCCTGTCATGTGACTTTCCCCCATTCATCCCAATTAGCTGGCAGAAAAGTCATGGCATGCTATGGGGTCTCTGTAGAAAGTCAATGGACCAAGAGTAGGCAAGCCTTTGCTGTAACTTTGCCTGCAGGTGTCGCTGTTGGACAGTGTTAATTTATAAAAACGAGTGACTTTTAGAGTTTTAATGTCGTATTTAGTCATATTTGCACTGTTTTATTTTTGTAATATTTTATTTCTGTTTTTTTATTTTCTCAGAGGAAACGCCTCTGATATATATATACAGTGCCGCCCACTAATATTGGCACCCTTGGTAAATATGAGCAAAGGTGGCTGTGTAAATAAATCTGCATAGTTTATCCTTTTGATATTTCATTCAAAAAATGTACAAAATTCTAACCTTTCATTGAAGTAAAACAATGGAAAGTGGGATTAAAAACTCAATTCTCTAGTTCATGTAGCCACAGTTACTAGCACCCAATTATTGCAACATTCTTTTTCCCAAGATAACAGCTCTGTGTTTTTTTTTCCTATAATGCCTGATAAGTTTGGAGAACATGTGACAAGAGATCAGAGACCATTCCTTCATCTAGAACAGTGGTTCTCAACTCCAGTCCTCGGGGCCTACTGCTCTGCACATTTTGTATGTTTCCCTCATTTAACGCACCTGATTCAGATCATCAGCTCGTTATGAGAAAGATCCATCAAGTCACTAGAAGGCAATCATTAGCTGAAAAAGCGTAATGGTTAAAGCTAATGCTTCCGGTCTGGCAGTATGTGGGAAAGGAGACGAGATGCCATTTTCTTTGAATGGATGTCAGTGGAAGAGAGGCTTCACTACACTGAATAAACAGCTTTTGAAAAAAAACGCTTATCATTTAATGAATTGACAACCTATCTGCTAATCTTCAACATGTTTTACCAATACTTTTGGATTGAACAATTTTTAGAGTTTACCACAAAAAAAATGCTGTTTTATAAGAGAAATCAATGACTTTTTGCGACAGGTAGGATTCAGCTTACGGCACTTCTCATTCATTCCTATGGTATCCATAAACGGCGATTGAGTGTCGCACAACCCTAACTGAAATTCATTGACGTCAAGGCTGTAATACAGACCCTCTTATCTTCCTATAGTAAGAAAACCTCTGGATCCATGAACTGAGTGTGTCAGATTCAGAAATATACAAAATGTACAGAGCAGTGGGCTCTGAGGATTGGAGTTGAGAACCACTGATCTAGAATCTCTCCAGATCCTTCAGAAGACCAGCTCCATGTTGGTGTTTTTTCTCTTCAATTCACCCCACTCATTGTCTACAGAGTTCAGGTCAGGGAACTGAGACAGCCAAGGCAGAAGCTTCATTTTGTGCTCAATGACACATTTTTGTGTTGATTTTGATGTTTGTTTTCGATCATTGTCTTGATGGAAAATCCAAACATGGTCCATTGTAAGATTTCTTACAGAGGCAGTCAGGTTTAGGTTTTATATCTGTTAGTATTTATATAGAATCCATGATGCCATGTATCTGAACAAGACATCCAGGACCTCCGGCAGAAAAATAGGCCCACAACATTAAAGGGTTACTCCACCCCAAAATGAAACTTTTGTCATTAATCACTTACCCCCATGTCGTTCCAAAGCCGTAAAAGCTTTGTTCTTCTTCGGGAACACAATTTAAGATGTTTTGGATGAAAAACGGTAGGGTTGTGACTGTCCCATTGATTGCTAGGTAAATACCACTGTCAAGGCCCAGAAAAGTATGAAGACATTATCAAAATAGTCCATCTGCCATCAGTGGTTCAATCTGACAACAATTTGTCTCCTCTGGAGAGTCTTTGACCATTCAAACTCTCCTCCTCAGTGTGCATTAGAACGATATTGGCAGATTTGTAACATCTTTAGTTGATTGGAACTTCTTAATTATTGCCCTGATGGTGGAAATGTGGATTTTTAATGCTTTAGCTATTTTCTTACAGCCAGTTTCTTTTTCATGAAGCTCAACAATGTTGTTCTGTACATCAGAACTATATTCTTTGCTTTTACTCCTTGTGATAGATGATTAAGGGAATTTGGCCTTTGTGTTCCTCATATTTATAATCCTGTGGAACGGGAAGTCATGGCTGGACAATTTCAGTCACCCTGGTGTGCTACAAAATGTAAATATAATTGTTTACACTTTAGAGATATTTTACTCATAAGAATTTCTAAGGGTGCCAATAATGGTAGCCAACATGCTTTGGAGCAAAACATTTATTTCATAATGTGTGTTTCCCCCCCACTTTCAGTTGATTTCCTTCAATGAAAGTTTAGAATTTTGTGAATTTTTTGAAAGAAAGATCAAAAAGATTTATTTTCACAGCCGCCTTTGCTCATATTTACCAAGTGTGCCAATATTAGTGGGCGGCACTGTGTATGTATACATATGAACTGATCTTATGTGTAGGCCTATATATTTTTATTTTATTTTATTTTATTTTATTGTACATGCTAATTTTGCCTACTTTTACATTAAGATTTACTTTTGCTGGCAATTAATGTTGATCTACAGTTAATACCAATAAAATTAAATATCTATCTGTCTGTCTATCTATCTGTCTATCTATCTAGCAAAGCAAAAAAAACAATCCAAAATAGTTCATGCTGACTTTGCAGCATTTTAAGCATGTTAAATTTGCTCTCCACTTACTAATTGATTTGTCTTTTTGAAATATTTAGTCCGTCTGTTCACTAATGAGCCGCTATAATACATGAGCCGGAACAGGAAAAAAAAAAGAAATGTGGGGATTTTGTGCAGCTGGGTAAAATGGTGATGCGAGCAGGTGTTTGGAAGAGCTCTGAGGTGTGCACGCTCCGACTATTACCTTTTAACACGGTCCCCAGACAAGCCACGGACAGATGAAAGGAATCTAGAGTGTTACGACAGAAGAAGCTGACAGAGAAAAAGTGCAACAGTGCTCAGGGGTGTTGACGCCACTTCATAACCGACTTTGCATTTCTGTAACACGTTTGATGTGGCAAAGTTCTCATTGTTTAATCTCTTTTGTCCTGCTCTGTTCTCTCAGGTGCAGGTGGGAAGCTCTGCTCAGGATCAACGTGTTGTTGGATATATCGCCTGTACTCATCTGCATGCTATTGAAGGTGGGTGTCACATATACACACACAAGTAGAGCAGACAGATGGATAGCTCATATCTAGTCATATCTGAAACCAGGATATCATAGAGACTTAAAGGGCCAGTTCACCCAAAAATTTCAATTCAGTCAAAACTCACCCTCATTTTGTTCCATACACTGAAAGTCAATGGTGACCTATTCAGTGACAGTGAATTAAAAGCATCAAAGCTTCCCTCAAATGCAATTTACTTTTACACAGAACAAAATGGATTTATATTATACATGGTTTTGTAAGCTCAACGTCTTTTACATAAATACACAAATCCTTTGAGAATTTAATGCACACATTAGTGCACAGTCGTTTGCATTGAAAATATGTAAGGCCACACTGTTGCATTTTTTTTGCAATAAGTTTCGAGGCTTATTTTGCTGTGTTTATATAAGCTGTTTGATCGGTTACATCAAGGAGCTGTAAGGACCGGTTACATTCACTGTGGGGATGAATCATGTTTGTGTTGGAGACTCAAGGTCTATAGAAGAGACTCAGAAAGCAAAAACAAACACTTTCAGTCCTCGAACGTGTCTCTGATTGTACGTGATCTCACCATCTGAGGCGTCTGTCATAGGAAATCAACATGTGCAGTTGTGAATAATTAGGCGAGGCATCTTCTCATAGTAAAAGGACATAGTTTACTGAATAATTATGAGAAGTACTACAGTGATTGGCAAGTCGTATCTTGATGTGGATTTTAAACACAGAAGACAAAAGTAGTGCAAAAAGCTGTAAATTCTCCTACAGTTCAAATGAATGGATACTAACATTATCTTCTATGAAGTTCTACACAAACTGTTAAAATTTCTGTTAAAAGAGACTCTTGAAATCTCAGACACTGTAGTTTGGTGTTTCATAATCCTTTGTTGTTTTATGGAGATTTTTACTGAAAAACAAGACTGTTGATTGTAATGCAGGACTACAGTAGTCATATTGAGAATTTATAATTTTTTATTTATTCTCCATTTCATTCTAATTGATTATTAATTATTATAATTGCTAATATAATTATATTATGAATGTAATTATAAATTATTATACAATTATTAATTACATTTATGGATTTAGCAGACAGTTTATCCAAAGCAACTTACAATGCAAAGTTGTTAATTGCTATTATAGCAGTTTTTATATAATAAGAATTTGATGCATGATTAAATTATTTATTTTATAGATAAAAAAATATTATTATTAGCAGTAGTAATAGTTGTAGTCATATTAATAATAATAATATATATTAATAATATTAATCATGCTAATATTATAACATTTATGCTTATTAAGGATAAACTTATTTATTATGCTTTTGTTGTTGATGGTATTTTTTTTTGTTTTTATAAATATGTAATGTTATAATGTTAATGTTATATATATAATAAAATAGTAGTAATATTAAAAATATTAATTTTATTATGCTCATTAATAATATAATATGATGTAATATTATAATATAATATATTTTATGCTTATTAATAATATAATAATAATTATTATTAGGATTTTGTTGTTTATATTGTTGTTGTTTTTGTTTTTATAAATATGTGATATACATCAATACACAATACACAATAAAATAGTGCTACTAGTAGTATTAATAATATTAATTATTATATTTATTGATAATATTTAATATGATAAAAAAATGCATATTATTATTATGCTTTTGTTGATGTTATTTTTTATTGTTTAAAAATTAATTATTAATTATTATAATGCTTTATATTATAACAATAAAATAAAACAATATTTTATGCTTAATAATAACTATTTTAATTGTTATACTTTTGTTGTTGATGTTATTATTGTTTTTGTTGTTATAAATATATATTATATATATAATATTTGTAGTAGTAGTATTAATAATATTAATTATTGTTATACTTATTAATAATTCAATATAATATAATATAATATACAGTATTTTATACTTATTAATATAATATTAATTATTGTAATGCTTATTCATATTATAACATAATATAATAAAACTTTATAATATTTTATTAATAACATTATTTTATTTTATTAATAACAATTTTAATTATACTATTGTTGTTGACATTATTATTAGTTTTTGTTGTTATAAATATATATATATATATATATATATATATAATATATATAATATTAGTAGTAGTAGTAATATTTAATTATAATTATACTTTAACTTTAGTCATTTTTGTATGTGAAAGAGACATTTAGTGCTGTTATGAAGCTATTTTTCTAGTCAGGACCACAAGGTTGCGTGGGTTTTATCCCCTAGTGGTGTTGTGGTAGTCTGACTGGCACGGTGATGTCGAGTGATCCTGACAGGTTTGTGGCGATCCTACTGCTCGTTTGCCGTACATCAGAGTAGATTTGCACACACAGCGGGGAAACAGTTGTGTGGATGCGAGCGTTTGCGTGCAACCTGCAAAAAACAACTCTTCTGTGCTTGTGCATTTTATCTTATGTCATGCACACACACGCCTGATTCGCCACTTCACATGCAGGGCCTGTGACATCACTGCATGTTGACCCCTGTTCTCCGCTCCGATTAATCAACGTGTCCCGCTCGCCCACAGGGTCCCGGTTCCCATGGCGACGGGCTCTCGCCGATCCTGGCGTCAGCCCTATTTAAAGCACGCGGTCTCCAGCGCTCATTTTTTACGAAGACACTCTTGCTATTCCAGGATCCACCTACGCCTCTGTGTGTCTGCCACCCGTTCTAATTATAGAGCTGGGGCTATTTCAGGAGGATAAATGAAACATGAGGGAACGAGTCAAGAAATGGGGAAGAAGGCTAGAGAAACCTGATTATGCTGGAGATGATGCAGGACAGGGACTTTCAGGGACAAGTGTGGTTCAGTTAATAGAGGAGACAGCTTTGTCTCTGGATATTCTCAATCGCTTGTTTTCTCCTGTCACACTGTATGTGTGTGTTATAGACTTTGACAGTGCCGAGGCGGATTTAAGTTATTCTCCTGACATGCACACATGTATGTGAGGTTGTTCACTTGCCTTAGACATACTGAAATGCGGTTTCTTATACTCTGTAGAGATTTCAGAGAGACTACATGAGACCTAGAGGGAAAAACTGGGTCAGTTTTTGCTCTTTTATGGCTAATGGAGTTCTAAATTGTTTAATTTAAGAATCACCTTTGTCTCAAAATTTAAAATTGTACGAGCACTACGAGTCAAAAGTTTTTGAACAGTAAGATTTTTAGTCTCTTCTGCTCACCAAGCCTGCATTTATGTGATCTAAAGTACAGCAGAAACAGTAAAATTTTGAAATATTTTTACTATTTAAAATAACTGTTTACTATTTGAATATATTTTAAAATGTAATTTATTCCTGTGATTTCAAAGCTGAATTTTTGGCATCATTACTTCAGTCACATGATCCTTCAGAAATCATTTAGATATTCTGATTTGGCGCTCAGAAACATTTATTGTTATCATTATGTTGAAAACAGCAGAATGTTTTCAGGTTTCTTTGATGAATGGAAAATTACATGCACCGAATAGAAAAGCTTTTTTTTATGATAAATTCTGATCTTTGGATCTTTCTATTCATCAAAGAATCCTGAAAAAAATGAGACGAGACGTTGGCGATCTGATGATAAAAAGTATGACGAAATTTATGCCGCGTCTGCTTTAACAAGACGAGACGGGACGAGAATGTTATTTGAGGACTAACGGACATTCAAAAAACATCCTGTAGGCTAACTGTCCTCTTTTAAAATGTTCGTCTCTGTCATTAGATTGCAATTAGATAAGGGGAGTTTGCATGTCTAGTTTCAGTATAGCAGCCACAATGGAAAGATAGGCTACCAGATGTCTGTCAGATGTTTGTACATGGCAGATGCACAAAAGCGAAAATACAAAATTAGAAAGGCACACAGGAATCACCCCTTTTCATTCCATTTCAGAGAACTGGTTTGTTATTGGTTAATCTACATTCCCTTATTAGTGAAAGTCAAGATGCATGGCAAATTTACAAATAGACTAACAGGAATGTATAGCAGATATACTTGACAGTTTATGACAACTATATCAACCATTTTGCATTTAATGACTAATATGATGAACTAATGACTAGATGTTTTGAGGGGTAAGACTATTGCACAGAGAACTATATAATACATTTTGAGCAACATGACACTAGCAACTGATAATGTAGGAAAACGCAGACAAATGTACATAATCAATTGCATGAATGTACCAAAGCAATCGCAACTTGTTCAAAAGAATGAGAAACTGCTATAGACTAGATGATGCGGAGGTTGAACAAGTAGTTTTGAGAATTTCATTTCTGATCTGAGAAATGCACCAAAGCGACTGAGAAAAACTGTAAGCCATACAAATCTTAACACCCAGGGTTCCCTTTAAAGTTTTTTTTTTTTTTACCACCAACACACATACTTTTAACTTCAGCAACTGTATGAGATGCAATTAAATTGCTGTTCTTTTCCTCTTGTCTCTGTTTCTCTCTCTCTTTCTTTGCTCTATCTGCCCCTGCCAGCTCCACCAAAACAGAGGGGAGATGTTACAGATGATCTCCTCTTTCCCTTTGCTTCACTGCTCTCTCGTGCTCTTCCTGTCTCTGTTTTCCCACCCTGGCCTCATTAAATCGCCACATCTGCCATAACGGCCTCAGAATGAGTCGTGAAAACGTGATAAACTGGAGGCGCCTCAGTGCGACGCTATTTCATTATATTACACCGAAAATCAAATGAGTTGTTTTGCACAATGCGATCCGTGCGCACTTTATTGAATAAAACCCTCCATAAAATGAAATCCAGGGTTTTATTAGATTTCAGTTCTTAGGTATTGTTTGTGTAAATCTGTCTTCCTCTCTCAGGTGATTCATCGGTGCGCTGCGAGCAGTTGGATATGCTGCTGGAGTGGGGTGCGGAGTTCAAGAGGGCCACCTCGGGTCCCACGGACGAGGAGAAGGTTCTGGAAGATCAGGTGGCCTTCGATGTCGTCCTCGGAGACCTCAACTTTGACAACTGCTCGTCAGGTACCAGCATTTTCTCCTTACGGACAGCTGGGAATTTTATACTGAAGCAGTAAACTGATTGATTATACCTTTAGCTACTAATAATAAGTATTATACAGCTGGGTTTAAAATATTTTAGCATGTTTTAACCCTCCAAAACACTCTTGTTTGAAAACATGACTAACAACAATCCCAGTTTGACTCGGTTGGTCCATTTCTTTTAGAAAATTGTGGCAAAACCAATATTAGAAAAGACACTAATGTTTAACATTTTTTTATAATAATTATTTTGCTAGTATTGTTATTGCTGTTGTTATTATTGTAATTATTATATAATGTCAAAATTACAAAATGTGAAAAAAAAATATTAAATGTGTATATATATTATTTGTATTTATTTTCTATATTATATTCATATTATACTATATTTTATGACATTAAATAAATAATTTGTATATTTAATATATTAAGTATATATATATATATATATAGATAGATAGATAAATAGATATAGATATAGATACAGTATATACATATAGCCATTTTATATTACTGTATTATATTATACAATATTTTATTTATTGCAATATTTGTAATAAAAACATTACAAAATGTGAACAAACTTGATAACAAAATAATATACTATATTTTATTATATAGATAAATAAAAAATAAAAAATTCCTATATTGAATGTATTGCGTATTTGTACATTTTATTTTACGGTATTATCTTTTACAATATTATATATTATACAATATTTTATATATTATTTGTTTGTTATTATTATTATTACTACAATAAATAATTCTTCTCTACAGTCCATTTTTAATCTTTGAAACTTTTAATTACTTTTAAAGATTTCAATCTTTATAATAATAATAATAATAATAATTTTATTATTAAATATGTATTTATATTATTTTTTATTAGATTTAGTATATTATATATACTATATATTTATATTTATATACTTATATATTTATATCATACTATTTTTTTATTATATTAAATAATAATAATAATAATAATAACATAAAATATGATTTTTATTATCAAATGTGAATATATTTTTTATCTATTTTTTCCCTATTATGTTTTATTATACTATATTTTATTGTAGTAAATAAATAATTTCTATATTGAATATATTGAGTATATATATGTACATTTTATTTTACTATACAATATAGTATATGTATATACTATACAATATTTTATTTATTATTTTTTATTTATTATTTATTATTTTTAATATTTGGTATTATTATTATTATTACAATAAACAAGCTTCTCTCCAGTCCAGTTTTCATCTTTTTCATGACATTTTTTTTATTACTTTTAATAATAACAAGATTTCAGACTTTGTGTAATTTCTATATTTCTATATTCTATGTATTTTTATATTATATTCATATTACACTATATTATAGTAAATAAATAATTTCTATATTGAATATATTGAGTGTATATATAGACATATAGCCATTTTATTTTACTGTATTTTTTATTACTTTTAATAACAAGAAGATTTTTTTTTCACATTTGATCTTTCACAATTTTTTACATAATATTTTAAAGACAGAACTATGCTAATAATAATAATAATAATAATTAAACGCTTGTTGTGTATGACCAGAAGGAGGCAATGTAACCCTTTCTAAAAGACTCTTTGTTTCTCACACGGTTTCTGTCGTTCAGAGGATAAGCTGGAACAGCAGCATGCCCTCTTCACTCATTATAAAGACCCCTGTCGTCTTGGTCCTGGAGAGGACAAACCATGGGCCTTGGGTGAGTTCAGTCAAAAAACTTTTTCATACAGTGCCATGAAAGCCTAGGCATTGTGGGTTACGGGATAGAGATCTGCACTTGTGGTTGACCAATGTGGGTTTTTCAAGAACTGAAGCAAATTGTAATATCTAGAGAGCAGAGTGCTGATATAATAGATATTCAATTATTTATCCATTTAATATATAACACACAATTCAGACACAAAACATTCATGTGCATGTTATATAAAAATGTAATGTTTATCAGAAAGTAAATGTAAATGGGAAATAGTTTTATTGTTGTATTAAAATATGTGATATTTTTATTCAATATTTAATAAATAAAAGATTTCATTATCTTTTTTAACCTTTTAAGCACAAAAAAATCTCTTATAACATGGTAACAGGGTTTTTTCAGAAGTGTCTTGATTTCTGGGAGATTTTAAAGTTGCTTCCATGTCAGAGCTAAATTAGATGTCACACGGCTGTGCTCTCCACGGCCACACACAGATGGTGCACTAGATGAGCTGGCAGGAGACCACGGGAGAGAAGTTCTTGCCCAGCCCCAATTCTGAAATAGATCTAACAGAGTGCAAGCCTTTAATGACACTTCTGATTTTAGTGGCCACCATTTGTGGGCGTGTTCCACTTCTCTTATATAGAACACCCTGTTTTTTCTCTCTTCTGAGGTTCAAGGTCTGGTGAGGGTCTGAAGATTGACACTCCGAATGTGTTTTCTCTGAGAAGTGCCTCCTCAAAATATTGCATCAGAAAAAAAAGGAGTACAAAAATAGAACAACGCCAGTATTACAAAATATAACATTTAACATATAACTTATTTTTCTAAAGAAACATTGTCCGACTGATTTGTGATATTTAACGTAATCTCTATCTGTGACTAATATTTACTGAGCTTTGATGACTGATGATCTGAAAAATTACAAAATAGTTAAAAGTTAAAGGAGAAGTCCACTTCCAGAAAAAAATTACAGATAATGTACTCACCCCCTTTTCATCCAAGATGTTCATGTCTTTCTTTCTTCAGTCGTAAAAGAAATTATGGAACATTATAGGATTTTTCTCCATATAATGGACTTCTATGGTGCCCCCAAGTTTGAACTTTCAAAATGCAGTTTAAATGCAGCTTCAAAGGGCTATAAATGATCCCAACTGAGGAAGAAGGGTCTTATCTAGTGAAACGATTGGTTATTTTCTAAAACAAACTTACAATGTATATACCTTTTAACTGTAAACACGGTTGACAGTTACGGAATGTCGACAAACTCCCATCTCATTTTCTCCTCCAACTTCAAAATCGCCCAACGTCGCTGTTTTACCTTTTCTGGTGAAAGGTGTTTGATCTTCTTTGCATGTTCATTTTGTAAACACCGGGTCTGTACTTCTGCAGTGATTTTGAAGTTGGAGGTGAAAATGAGATGGGTGTTTTTTGACATACCCTAACTGTCATAAACAGGAATACACACAGAGCTAAACCAAGACGAGCATTTACGGTTAAAAAGTATATAAACTGTACATTGTTTTTAGAAAATAACTGATTGTTTCACTAGATAAGAGTTAGTTTAGAGCCCTTTGAAGCTGCTTTTAAACTGCATTTTGGAAGTTCAAACTCGGGAACACCATAGAAGTCCACTATATGGAGAGAAATCCTATAATGTTTTCCTCAGAAAACTTTATAAACATAATAAAAGAAAGACATGAACATTTTGGATGACAGTGGGGTACATTATCTGTAAATATCTGTAAAAAGTACAGTGAACATAAGTTCACAAATAAAATATACTACTTAAAGCAAAAAGTGAAGTGAAACTGCTACTGCCTTGAGTTATTATTTTGGAATAACAAAATAATTTTCTTTCTGTTTCTAAAAGTGTAAGTGATTTTCATGTAACCAAAAAAATGTGACTAGGCCTAGAAATGATTTTATAATTACTTTCTTATTTCAACACACCTAACAAATGGGATACACTCATAAATAATTCTCAAAATATTTAAAGAAGTTTTTAGAAAGTCAATGAAATGTGTAAATGAAGAACAGTAGTCACAAAGAGCACCGTAATGGAAAGTACTGGAACTATTGGCCTGGTTATGTTATCAGTGAGGTGTTAAAAAAAAAAACAGAAGAGAGAAAAGGGTTAGGTGGATATGGCCAATTAGAAACATGCATATGTATATCAGAAGCACAGTCGTGACTCAGACAGATTTCCCTTGAGCGTACTTTAATTCTAGTGTTACTCCGAGCGGGCCCAGTGGGTTTTATCCCAGTAGTTGCTCTTAAGAGACCTTGATTGCACATAGATGTCAGACATCTGGTACTTGAATGATTTAGGGGTCTTCTCTGATTAAGTGGTCATACTCTCAGAATATAAATATGTTAAAGGACTAGTTCACTCAAAAATGAAATTCTGTCATTAATTTTTCACACTCATGTTGTTCCTTTGATCATCTTCAAAACACAAATTAAGAAATGTTTCACTTTACTTACTTTAAAATCTATAGTATCTCTCCAGTTCGTATGTAACCTGTATGTTGTGCGTGTTTGCATGTGCATATTATACAGGTACGCTGCTGGACACGAGTGGTCTCTATGATGAGGAAGTCAGCTCACCAGAAAGCCTACAGAAGTAAGTTGAACACAAATACAAATATATCTATATATAAATTATGCATTCACAACAGACACACTTAGCCATGTTGCATTTCTCTGACAGGGTTATGGAGAATGAAGAGGGGAGAAAAGAGTACTTGGTGTTCCCTGCTAGTAAGAATCATTGTCCCAGCCAAAAGGGGCGCAAAATCCCCCTTAAAGGCAACGGCAGGAGAATCGATTACATCCTTTACAAAGAGGAAGGCCTGCAGCCAGACTGGAAAGTGGTGAGTTCTGATTACTAAAGCTACTTCTCTTTTCGAGTGCATTATGCAAATAATGAGTAAACTGTGACTAAAATTCACAGTAAATGCAAAAACATGGGACTGCACATGGGAGACAGTAAACAAAATGACCTCTTGTTGAGTTCATACTGCCCGTGCTGTATCTGTAGTATAAACTATATATAGTAGTCAACATTTGAAGTGGATCAAAACCTTTTTCTTGTCCCCGTTCTTGTCATAGGACCACTTTGATGAAAGGTTTTGATCCACTTCAAATGCTGACTGCTGTATACTTTGCAACGGAACGTACTGCACCGACAAAATAATACTATAACAGCGATATTTAAACAAGATCTTTTAACACTGTTATAAAATGTAAACTAGATGCCACTAAATGTGCCATATAAATTGCTAGTGTTAACTAAATATATGTATATATAGTTTGTAAAAGTTTGTAAACACCCCTGGCAAATTGTGGTTTTGAATGATATCAGCATAAATCCTTATCATTTTTTAGTGCAAATACATTAAAGTAACTTGATATTATCATTGAAGACCAGCAATAATAATTTTCATTTTGATTACATAATAATGGCAGTATATACATGTCAAAGTCAGACATGTGATGCCTGGTTACTGGTTTAAACTTGGCCCAGGTTTTTAAAAGATTTTTGGGTCAGCACACCTTAATAGCTTCAACAATTAATTGGCAATTAAGTTTAGAATACAGTTAATTTAGGCCCAGATTATGCAGAGCTGTAATAGCTGCTAATGGTGGATATTTTGATGAATCAAAAATTTACGTTTTTTTATATGTATAAACTGTTTATGTAATAAAATATGTTTTCATAGTTTGTGTTATCACTTATCAGTGCAAAATTATCACAAATTAAAAAGGATTCATGCCAACATTGTCCAAAAGCCCACTTTTCTAGGGTGTTTCCAAACTTTTGGAGGGCAGACACACTACCAATCAGAATTTTTTAAACATTAAGTTTTTTTTTTTTTTTTAAGTCACTGTTGCTCACCAAACCTGCATTTATTTGCTCCAAAGTACAGCAAAAACAGTACAATTTTTAAATATTGTCACTATTTAAAATGTTTTCTATTTTCTGTTTGAATATATTTTAAAATGTAGTTTATTCCTGTGATTTCAAAGTTGAATTTTAGCATCATTACTCCAGTCACCTGATCCTTCAGAAATCATTCTAATATGCTGATTTGATGCTCAAAAAACAATTATTATTATTTGTATTTGTATATAGCACATCTGTACTTACATTATATTGTCTATTGTGAATTGTCTTTCACATATTTATTTGAATCACTTTGTCTGTTGTCTGTGTCTTTTCATATATTTATTCTAATCACTTGTTTATTTTTGTTATCTGTGTCTTGTCACTTGTAAACCTGTCTGTGTACTGGAAGCTTCTGTCACCAAGACAAATGTCTTTATCATAACTTTGATTCATTTAAAGCAACCTTGCTAAATAAAAGTATTAATTTCTATCATTTCTATCTTATTCTTAAAATACTGACTCCAAACTTTTGAATGGTATAGTGTTTAATGTTACAATCTTTGGATCTTTCTATTCATCAGAGAATCCTGAAAAAATATGCTCAACTGTTTTAAATATTGAAAATAATAATAATAATAATACATGTTTCTTAAACAGCATGTTGGAATGATTTCTGAAGGATCATGTGACACTGAAGACTGGAGTAATGATGCTGAAATGTAGCTTTGATCACAGGAATGAATTACATTTTAAAATATATTCAAATAGAAAGTTATTTTAAATATTAAAAATATTTCACAATATTACTGCTTTTGCTGTATTTTTTATTTTGATAAAATGCAGGCTTGGTAAGCAGGAGATACATCTTTAACAAACATTACTTTATAAAAAAATCTTTAATTTAATAATTTAATTTAACTTAAAAATTGTTAATGAAGTGTTAATTAATTCTGCCCAGTGCTGCTACTGTTCTTTTAAAAAGTGAAATATTCCACAATAAATGTTTCTGTCATGGCATCCAGTTGTCATGGAAATTATACTGTTCTTATTTTTTATTTTGTTTTATAGCAGTGTATATCAGTGAGATCAAATAATTTGTCAAGACTTAAAATATAATTTAAAACTCTACTTATTAAATATTAAATAATCATGAAAATGTATTTGAGTGCAGCTCTTTACCACACTGGAAGTGGAAGGTAAAGTTGAGTGCTTTGCATTATGGGATACAGTATTACACACAGTATGCCTTGTATACTGCACAGTTCGGTGGCCACACTGTCATACACACAGATACTGATGCATATTTCTTATTGTGCTCAGTATATTAGAGCATACTGTACAGTATTTGTGTCAAGCAGTAAGCTGATATGTTTAGTTATGCTTATTTAACTCTTTGGTGCCATCCCATGGAGCAGTGTTGGAATAGCATCCCATAAGATAAATAGTATCTGACACATTGTTCCAATTCACATATTCACAGAGGTATAAATTTCTCTATGATATATTTTTGCTGTTATTTTAATAGTTATTAAACACATGATCTATCACCCCTTAAAGGATATAGAGGAGTTCAGCTTCATCACTCAACTTGCTGGATTGACTGACCACCTCTCAGTGGCTGCAAGATTGGTTGTGTCAACCGGAGAAGAGGAGACTTAGGACCCGGCCATAATTCAAAAAAATCAATGCCACGGAGAGAGAGGGGAGAGGCAAAGAGAGAGCGAGAGAAGTGAGTGAAAGGAAAAACAGCAGGAGGAGGCATTCGTCAAGCTTCCCGACAGATGAGAGCAGGGTGATTGAGAGGCTTGGTAAGTCATAAAAAACGATGGATGACATAGATGGAGAACACAGGCAAGAGAGGGGGGTGGCGAAGGAAAGGAGAAAACCACCAGTCAGCTCAAAGCAGCGTGAAGGTGTGTGATTTTGTGGACACTGGTTCTCCATCCACCCCTGGACTCTCTGTGTTTACATCTGAACTGAAGAACAAAATTAAAGATTTACTCACCTTTGCACTTCTGAAGCTTCTCTGGGGCCCTTAAAGGGGCAGAGGCCATTTTCTGGTGCCATGACCCGGATATCCGAAAGAAGGCTGTTGCATGGAAGAATGCGTACATTGACTCATCCGGTCGTCCTGTCACACAATATGGACAAGGATATGTACGTCTGTGTGTTTAAAGTTAGTCCACCGCAAGATCTATCCCTCAGCGTTCTTCAAAAGACCTCAGCAAGTGTCTTTCTTTTCTAACGTCTTTCTAAGGTTTCTATGGCCTCGTGCCATCTTTTTAGGGAGTTTATATATGATACTGATCAAGGTTGCATTGTATGGTCTCATGTAACACTAAGTTAAACAAGAACTTGTTTCATTGACCACTGGGATACAGTGATCAAGTCCTGAAGAATGGCAGTGGCGCCATCACTGCAAACTATGGGAAAACTGAGCAATTGGTGGGATTTGTTCCCAAAGTATTGGTAGATGCATGTTTGCCAGTGCACTGCCATGTTTGTCATGGCCTGCATGTTTGACGTGAATCCCGAGACGCAATTAACACAGGCTATTTTTCACACTCAAGCCCTTTCCCCTAACACTTTTCCTTCTTGCAGTATTGCTGTGGCTCCATCACAGGAGAATGGTGTCGTAAAAGGCATCGCAGTGTTCACTGTTTACATTTTTGAGCCAAGATTGTCGTCCCCTGCAAATGTTTACACACTTATCAGGCAACGGTACCCCCAAGAACTACCCCAGGTAGACCCACCGAAGCTCGCTCTTCATGTGTTAACACAATTGCTTTTATACTCTCTAAAATTCTCTTGTTATAAGTTGTTATTATTGCTATTATTGTTATTGTTATCATTATTATTATGATTACTATGGTTCGTAGATTTGACATTATGTGCTTTTTACAAATGACTACATTCCCCATGATGCATTTATCTGCTTTTTGCTGTGTTAGAGGTTTACAGCAATATAGTGTAGAGCTCCGCCCTGTTTTGACTGACAGTCTATTTGGCCAGTCAGTATGCCTGTAAACACCATATCAATTGCTGTGTTCCTTTCAGTTCTGAATGTGCAAGGGAACGCAACCAAAACACCAGAACCAAAAGACGTTCGGTTGTGTTAATGGTTTTTGCATGCGCATTCCTCGTAGACGTGGAAATAGATACTAAAATAACAACAGAAGGCGGTTCTTCCTCATTGGGTTGAAAGGTTCTGAGCATGGATGTTACTCTTACGAGTAACATATGAGTGATGCTTTTCAGTGCAAGCATTGAAGTCTGATTCCTGAACAATTGACTCCTTTGAGTCAATCCTTTTTGGTCAGTCAAAAACAGGTTCTGAGCATGGAGAGTAACTCTTAACAATCGGTTCTTTTTGACGAATCAATCAACATATATGAGTAATGCTTTTGAGTCAGTACTTTTTGGTAAATCAAGAACATACAGCACAAGTACTGAAGTCCAATTCCTGGATGAATGACTCTTTTGAGTCGATTCTTTTTGGTCAGTCAAAAACAGGTTCCGAGCATTGAGAGTTACTATTAAGAGTCGGTACTTTTTAGTGAATCAACAACATGTATGAGTAATTCTTTTAAATCAAATCTTTTTGGTGAATCAACAACATAAAGCGCAAGCACTGAAGTCTGATTCCTGAATGATTGACTCTTTGGAGTCAATTTTTTTTGGTCAATCAAAAACGTAGGTCCTGAGCAAGGTTCTGAGCATTGAGAATAACTCTTAAGAGTCTGTTCTTTTTAGTGAATCAACAACATGTATGAGTGATGCTTTTGAATCATTTCTTTTTGGTGAATCAAACATACAGTGAATCTTTTGAGAAACATCAGTGTGATCAGGGATGTCCAATTCCCGAACAAATGACTATTTTGGTAAATCATAAAAATACAGCACAACCAAGGAAGACCGGCTGCTGGATGAATTACTCTTTTGAGTTGATTCTTTTTGGTGAATCAAAACATATATTGCACCCAGTGAAATCTGGTTCCCTAAATGAATGACTATTTTGAGTAGATTTGTTTTGGTGAATCAGAAGCATACAGTGCGATCAGGGATGTCCAGTTCCCAAATGAATGACCATTCTGAGTTGATTCTTTTTGGTGAATCATAAAAATACAGTGCAACCAGGTAAGACCGGTTCCTGGATGAATGATCCTTTTGAGTAGATTTGTTTTGGAGAATCAGAAACATACAGTGCGATCAGGGATGTCCAATTCCCAAATGAATGACCATTTTGAGTTGATTCTTTTTGGTGAATCATAAAAATACAGAGAAACCAGGGAAGACTGGTTCCTGGATGAATGACTTTTTTGAGTTGATTCTTTTTAGTTAATCAGATCTATACAGTGCAACCAGTGATATCGGTTCCCTGAATAAATGACCATTGAACTGATACTTTTTGGTGAATCAAACACATGCAGCTTATTGCAAATAACAGTAAAATTTATAACAGCGTAGTTACGACAATTGTTCATATGACAACGTCTTAAAAGACACGAGTTTTGTCATTTTATATCAGTTTTTTTTTTATTAATTTAATATACAAGGCTGAACACAATTTTCGTAGTAATTGTAAACTTATATTTATTTATTCTACAAATTATTTGATTTGTTTAATGGAAATAAATTTCTTTTTTACAAAAAAAAAAAAAAAAAAAGAAAGAAAGAAAGAAAGAAAGGTTTTGGAAGCCAGTGATAGAAACATCCCACATCAAACTCTGGATGGAACACAGCATTGATCTAGTCCCAATGCACCCACCCGCCACAAATTTTAATCTAACGTATCGTTCTTTAATCAGGTCAGTGTGCCATAATAATTAACCCTATCCAGTACTAATGCTTATAAGGGAGCACAGGGTATGATTCACATTTTCTGTTATTAAAAGAACCCGTGTTCATTTAATCTGAAATTAAACTCTTCCTATCGTATCTAAACTGACGTCATTATCCAAGGTCAGTGTTGAAGGGTCAGACAGGGAGAGCTGTAGTAGAGATGCATGCAGTGAAATAATGAAGCTTCACAATTTCTCACTCTCATCGCTGTCCATTAATATCTTACTGTTCTCTATATATTGTTTTCAAAACTATGTACTTTTTGTTGTTGTTTCTCTTTTCTTTTTCTTTTTTCTTTTTTTAAATTTCGAGGAATGCGGCTTGCTACAAGCTTTCAGCTGGCTAGGCTCTCACGGGGAACATGGAAAGGGAAAAGCTTTCTCAGTGTCAGCTCTTTATAAATGCATTTTGGTTCTGCTTTTTATTAAAAAATCCCTCTTTGATTCAAAGTGTGTGTGTTTTCATTATTCATTAAAAATGTTTCACTTTTTCCCAGTGGAATTACCATACCAGTTACATATCTACAAATATTTAAAAAAATATTTTCAGTGTTTCTTTGATGAATAAAAAGTTCAAATGACATCATTCATTTGAAATAGAAATCTTTACTCCCACTTTTGATCAATTTAATGCATCCTATCTGAATAAAAAATATTAATTTCTAAAAAACATCTTACTGAGTAATGATTGTAAGCCTACAGTATATACATATGATTTAACACTCACTTCCAAAAAATCTAAAATATTATTTGTATTGAAAAAAAAAAAGTACATGGACAAATTGTCATCAAATAACCAAAGTGTCTGAAAAAGGACATTAATATATATATATATATATATATATATATATATATATAATATATATAAACACATCAGACACAGAAACATTGAAGTTTAATACATGATAATAGAAAAAAGTTTTCCATTAAAGATCCCAGAAAATTGTGTACTGTCCAAAACTTTCATTGTACACATTTTGGATATCTGAAAAAATTCCACAGGAAACCATCTGAGGTTGCAATGTCACTTCAGGAAGAACCTGTTGTAACAAATTCTTCAAAAGCAAACCTGTTAACAACAAGGCACCCAAATGGTTTTAGGAGGATTGGGTGTGTACCTATTCAGGTTCATACAGTAAAAACAAGCCATTTATGAAATGCACATATTCAGGTACATATGAAATAAATGTTCTGTTCATGTACTACACCCTCAACCACCACAAGACAAAGCAAATCTTCTAAAATATATTTGAAATAGTTCATTATGTTCGGTCAGTTTATGTTGTATCCAGCTCAGGTTTTCATAATCAAACATGCAGCAGAACAGACAGCATGTAGAACTTTGGCAAGAACTTGCTGTTCAATCAGAGCAACTCTTATTATGACAGGTCATTTGTCCCAACCTGAACTGTAGACCGAAAGAAGATGTGATACTAGCTGCGGCATTTAGCTACTTTCTTAAAGACTCCATCTATGATCTAAATTAGTGGTTTTCAAGCTGTGAGTCTGTGTAGGCATTTTTATTAGGCTTATTAATTGGGCCTCAAAAAATGTGACTGTGTTCATGTCAGAAATACAAAATTGTTTGGTGAATTTAATGGGATAGTAAATTCTGTCATTAATTAATTACTCATCCTCATGTTGTTCCAAACCTGTAAGACCTTCGTTCATCTTCAGAACACAAATTAAGATATTTTTGATTAAATCCAAGAGCTTTCTGACCCTGCATAGACAACAATGCAACGGACACATTCAAGATCCAGAAAGATAGTAGGACATCGATAACATAGTCCATGTGACATGAGTGGTTCAACCGTAATGTTATGAAGCTACGAAAATATTTTTTTGTGCACAAAGAAAACAACTTTACTGATGTCTGTGCAGAGTCTGAAAGCTTTTGGATTTCATCAAAAATATTCTAATTTGTGTTCTGAAGATGAACGAAGGTCGTACAGCTTTGGAACGACATGAGGGTAAATAATTAATGACAGAATTTTCATTTTTTGGGTGAACTATCCCTTTAATTTTAGTCCCATTCACAAACAAATAACTCTTGGAGCCATAATTAGAGTGATCACAACTAGTTTGATTCGTCAGCAAATTACTGTTATGAGTTGGTTCATTTAATGAATCATTCGAAAAGATAGCAACCCTTTAAATGATTATCAGTCGGAGCGACAGCTAAATCGACATGACTCACTTACTAAACTGCAATCTCATTGCCAACGATTGTGTACAGCTGATTACTTTTCACCCTACTGGATCTTAATAAACTAGTTTCTCTGACTGTTTGACTTAAATATGACTGTTTACCTGATAAAACATTCAGTACTAAACTACTGGCCTTGTGGGTGACAGGAGCAAGCAGTTTCACTTCAATCAACCTTAACACTAGCAAGATATTTCGTTTTTCACAAGCTACAGATAATGCAGCAACCTGGAACAAGTGACATTTTAACAAACTCCTCCAACCCATGCAAGTAAAGCCGCAACTATAGCCTATATTTCACACTTATGCAGCGCGATGTTCACTAACAGCATGATGTTTGTGTCGTGTGATGAGGTGTTGGAGATGTGGGCTCCATTTCCTCTCTCGATGAGTTTGTTTGACGTGTTTTCCTCTTTCGCTGTTGTAATTTTCCGGTTTCTGGTCTCTACAGTGCTCTCACTGTATATGTATTTAATTCCAAAAATACATCGGTTAAAGGAACTAAAACTAATATTCATGTTGTCCGCAAATCTGATGAAACTACTAACACCCTATGAGTAAAGTAACATCAGCTAGGCAGTAGATAGAGAATGACTCATTATGAGTCAGACAAGGCCTACAATTATTTTGGCTTGTAGCCACATATTGTTTCTACTGTAGTTGTGGAGTTTGTAATGTGAGGAGCTAGCGATTTTGTATTACCTGTATCCGATGTTGTTACTGCATCGTCTCATTTAGTCAAAATGGAGATATTTGGTTATATAATGCATCTAACATGTCCTAAATGTACAGTATCTTAATCTGTTCAATATTTTGAAGTGGTTCACTTTCAAAATCCTGAATGCAGTCTAAATTATAATGTCCATGTCAAAGAGAAAAGAGGAATTGTTTCTTCATTCAGCCCCCTGTGCAATATTTTAAGTATTAAAAAGGTAAATGTGTGTGTTGCCATTAACAGGCATTTTGACATTACAACTCACAATTTTAAGTTTATATCTCACAATTCTAAAGGGGAAAGTCAGAACTGCAAGTTTGTATCACGCAATTCTGAGAAAAAAAGTCAAAATAGTGACTTCTGACTTTATAACTTGTAAACACAAATTTATCAATCACAATTCTGTTAAAATCACAATTCTGAGAACATATCTGTGGAAGAAACATTAGTTTTACTTATCTTATGTGCTTATGGAATATCGTGTAAGTGGCTGCTATATTTAAACCTGCTGGGAGGATGATGTGAGAGAGGGGTATCGGGGCCCTAAATATAAAGATTTGAATTTTGAGAGTATGACGTAGCAGAATGTATTTATCCGACTCTTACTATGTGTGGAAAGCACATGTAACCTGTGCGGTTAGGACATGTAACCTGTGTTTCGGTACGACTGTCTGACCTTCTTTGCAAAGAATAAACCTATAAAAGACATTTGACTGAGTTTGTCTCGTACTCTGGTGAGAGTCGTTTTTATTTTGCCAAAACAATTTGGTGTCAGAAGTTGGGATTCCTTGGATGTGCCTTTTGGACACAAGAGCGGATGGTGATTGATCACCCTGGACTTGGAAGTCACAGCCCTACCGCGACTAGGAAATTAAAATCACAAGAATACAGCACAGCCAATTCATTCTGAAAAAGAGAGCAAATTGTGGGGAAAGCAGCGTGGTCGCAAAGAAATTGAGATCACGTGAGCAAGTACGACACAAGAAGTACATTTCAAAAGAAGTGAAAGCTGTGCGGGTACTTAAACGGGGTGTGAGGCACTCCGCTTGGCCGACTTAGGGTTAAAGGTCGGATCTGTTGGAGACGTCCGACGGATAACGTAGGTGCCCACAGGGAGAGAGGGTCATTATGGGAAAATCCCAGAGCAAGCTCACCAAATATGATACACCAGTATTTTGTCTAATGAAAAAGTGTATGGCCAAAAATGCATGCAAGATGTAGGAAAGTAGATCAAGTATCATGATTTTCTGGAAGAGATTAAAGATTGAGGGTAGTAAAGGAGTCAATTGAGGAAGGGAGTAAGAAACAGAAAGGGTGTTGTGTGAAGCATATGTGTGGGAAATGTGAGCAGACAATGGATTGTTGGATAAGGGAGGTGAATAAGAGAGAAGGTGGGTGATGCAGAAAGATCTGGTGCATAGAGATGGAAAAGAAAAATGAGAAATGTGAAGAACAGCAACACATAGATCCACTAACCCCTTTGATGTGTTTATTTTCCCACATGTACCACGGCCGTATCATCACTATCCCGTGGCTGAGCTGCAAGCCCTAAAAGTGGACCGTGATCTCGACTGCTTACCACCAAGAAGACCAACAGCACCACTGGCAAAACCACCAGCACTGCCAGTGAGACCAGCAGTACCGTCAGCAATACTGACAGCACTGCATCCACAGGCGGTAGAAGCAGGAGGGCATTAAGAAGAAGACCCCGAAATGATTCCTGAAACCGAAGAGGTCGACAAGGAAAGGACTCGCAGACTTTCCCCCATCAAAGAAAAGAAAGGCAAGAAACACTGTAAAGGAAGAAAATGTGCACGCAAAATGACAAAGAAGGAGAGAGTTAAAGCAAGGACTGACAAAGAATTAGAGCTGGCTTTAGTGCAGGCTGTGTCAAGACCCGGGGTTATTCGTCTCCCCGATATCAACAGACGAGAGGGTTGAGAGGAAAAGGACGGGGCGGAAGACCCTCAAGCTGGACTGAAAGAAACCCAGAGCAACGGGGCTGTGCGATCTGTGGGACTAATGATCATGTAACCAGAAAGTACAGTAAATGCAGACTGTGCAAGAACGATGGTCACTGGGCCCAAGAATGTCCAGAAAACTAGCAAAATCAAGAAGCAGACTGAAATGAGGACGACGGAGAGCAGGGAGGAGGGGTCCCGGGTGAGCAGTCAACAGCTACAGTGCAGGTAAGTGAACATCTTTTAATCACACACACACACACACACACACACACACATACACTGAAGTAAACACTGCTCTCTGCAATGAAGAAAAAGCTTGCGTTTCTTTGTGTGTTTCTGATTTGAGTAATGCATTTTCTGATAAATGTTCAATAATATACGAAAATAAAGGATGTAAATATGTCTAAATACCCCATGCTAGATGAGGGGGTACTAGTTGAATTTTTGGCAGATTCTGGGTCTTGTTTACGACCATATGACTTGCCATGTCAACCGTCATTGACTAACAAAATAAATGAGTCCACTTCTGCGTCAGGGCATACGATTTTTGAAAATTCATCGTGCCCTTAAATTGTGAAACAGAGGGAGGCCGGGTGCTGAAACATGCATTCACTTATTCACTGGCGTGCCCTGTACCCATCATGGGTCAAGATTTGTTATGTAAACTAAATTTAGTGCTCATCGCAGACACCTGGGGTGTCAGAGTGACAGAGCAGGAGGAGCAATTGTGCTGTCTGCGAGCTGAGCCTCAGTGGGCTTATGAATGGCGCATAAAAAACAGTGATTGGGCTCAGATGATGTGTGAATGGTCTAAGAATCGAACAATGCCATTCAACACAGAAATTATGCTGCCTGACAATTTACATTGCACGTCACATGTCGTAGGGGTGGAGAGTGAAACTGTGAGCTGTGATCAAATGTTTTGGACAGAAAATGTGTGTGCAGTTTCAGTCAGCTTCCATTTTATCTAGTGGCAGGAGAGTCTGTGCCTCACTTATCTGTTTCCAAGGCCAGGGATCAGTCATGGTGTGAAGTAGGGAGACTTGTGAAGGAATGTGTTGACACAACGGACTGGCGTGAGATAGGTAGAGCTTAGGGGCATTTGTGTCATACTGCAAGCATGACATTAAAGTAGAAAGAGTTGTGACCCCTGTTGACAGCACAAAGGAAAATCATTGCATGGCAAATATTTGCCCCTCAGACATACACCCTGCTTTGGCAGAGGTGCCTCCTAAATTGTGGGCAAAACACAAATATGATGTGGGTTTGATCAAGGGATGTGAACCGGTTGTAATCACTCCAAAATCTGATTACAGGCCGTGTCAACAACAGTAGCCTCTGAAACAGCAGCTGCCATCAACGGAATTGAGTGAGTATGATATGTTGAGTTGGTGCAAACTTCATAACAATTCGCAATATTGATTTTATATCTCACAATTTTGAGAAAAAAAGTCAGAATTGTGACTTTATATCTCGCAATTTTGACTTTATAACTTAATTGCAAGTTTTTATCACACAATTCTGAGAAAAAAAGTCAGAATTGCAAGTTTTTATCTTGCAGTTCTTAATTTCTCACAACTGTGAGTTTATATGATGCAATTCTGAGAAAAATGTCAGAATTGACTTTATATCTCGTGATTCTGACTTTATAACTCACAAACATATTTATATCTCACAATTATGTCAAAATCACAATTCTGAGAAAATATCAGTCTTTTTCCCCGCAAAATTGGATTTTAACTCACAATTGCGAGTTTATATCTTACAATTTTGAAGTCAGAATTGTGACTTTATATCTCACAATTTCCACTTTGTAACTCACAATTCTGAGTAAAAAGTCAGAATTGGAAGTTTTTATTTTGCAATTCTGACTTTATTTCTCACGATTGTGAGTTTATATCATGCAATTCTCAGAAAAAAAAGTCAGAATTGTGACTTTATATCTCACAATTCTGAAACAAACACAAATTTGTATCTCACAATTCTGTAAAAATTGTGAGATGTAGACTCGCAATTCTGAGAACATATCAGTCTTTTTTCCCCCTCAAATTTGGACTTTGTAACTTGCAATGGCGAGTTCATATTTCACAATTTTGAGAAAAAAAGTCAGAATTGTGACTTTATATCTCACAATTGTGAGTTTATATCTTACAATACTAAGAAAATGTCAGACTTACAAGTTTGTATCACGCAATTCTGAGAAAAAAGGTTAGAATTGTGAGAAAGTTGCCTTTTTTATTTTTTAAATGGGCTTCCACATAGAATAGCCTGGAAGTGCTAGGGAACTCTGTTAGGCCTCATTAGGACTCTGAATACCATGTCTCTTCATGGTACTAGACAAACACACTGAGTATGAACCTGCACTAATTGCTTTGTGATACAATTAAAATGATATATATGATGTTTTGACATACCTTTTTTAGAAAACAGACCCTCTGGCAGCGCTCCACCATTAAAGAGGAGCCAGGGATTGGAATATAGCCATTGTGGTGTAAGTGGGGATGGACGGAAAGATAACTATCTGCTCACTGATCAGCAAAATGGTCTAACAGGGGAGTGTTACGAGACTGACATATTGGCTTTATTGTCTTCGCCAAACAAGTCTCAGCTTTGGGTTCTAGAACTTTGTGACTTGAGAGACTCTTTTCAATGATAGAGGACTTAACATTTTTGTACACAACAGGTCATATGAATACAATGTTGGATAATGCATTGCAACATAAGAAGATAAACATACTTGGAACTGAGCTTATTTTAATGCCTCAGCTTAAGAAGCTGAAAAAAAAGCCCCCAAAATAATTCCCCTGGATTTTGTAAAACAAATTACCAATAAGCTATTTATAGGTTTCCCTTGAAATAAAACAACAGGATACCTAGGTTATATTCCGTAACCTAAGAAAAATCCACCGGGAATTGTATGGATCTAATGAGTAATGGATGCTAAATAGTCATGTTGTTTCCCTTTTGTAATACAGTCAAAGTCAAATGGACATTAGCCTGAATAGTTCTGTAGAATAAAACAGTGATCTGTGAATCATCAGGAATGTACCTCGACATGGTTCTAGCACTGATGTATTTGAATAAATTTGAGTATTTGTTTTTTTATTCAGTATGTGGTTTTAAAACAATCCTCATGACACACAAGGTTACTCAAGTGTGAAATGCTGTTTCATTTTGATAAAATTTAAATGTGTATGTAAAATATAGTGAGTCAGAGAATGAAAGGACATTACTCATCAACATATCCATCCATGCAATGTTTAGCAGGTGTCTGAGAGATCTGGTGGATTTTTTTTTTTTTTTTTTTTTTTTAAAGATTGCTTGGTCTTTTCTAGCTGAAGTGGGGGCGTTTGAATCTTAGGTGTGTTTAAACACAAAATGTCAGAAGTTCAAACTATTAATGTGGCTGTTGACATTTCTCATGCACTAGCACCTCTTTTAGAAAGAGGATGTGATACTTGATGGGGCATTTATGCATTCTAAATGTGGTGCCAGCTTGTCTGTTAAAAATGTTAGTAACATTTAACAATAATTTTTGACTTTAGTGTATTTTTTTTCTTTTTTTAAAGGTTCTACTTTATATTAGGTGGCCTTAATGTCTGTGTACTTACATTTAAATTAATCATTTGATACAATGCACTTATTGTGTACATGCATGTTTTTGCATTGCATTTATATTTATAAACTGTTGACCCATTCCTTAAACCTTAACTGACCCTTAAATCTACACATATTACCAAACCTGTCCCTAACCTTACCTAAGATCCCACCACAGTAGCTGAAAAAAGTGTTTTAGTGTTTTGGAATACAATCAACAATAATTTTCAGTAAAAAATATTTATTATACCAATAACAAAATATATGGTTATTATTATTGTTATTATAGGCTACCAAATCTCCTGATTACCCTACAGGACAAGCTGGCATAGAAGATGAAATAAATAAATACACATGCGCGCGCACACACACACACACACACACACACACACACATTCTACCAATAACAGAATATAATAACATAGATAGATAGATAGATAGACACACACACACACACATACAGGTACACATTCTACCAATAATATAACAACATGTATTTATAAAATATATTAATATTATTGTATTAAAAATGTATTATTATTATTATTATTATTATTATTGGCTACAAAATCTGATGTCTACAGGACAAGTTGGCATAAATAAATAAATAAATAAATAAATAAATAAATAAATAAATAAATAAATAAATCCCACACATACACATTCTTGAACATTATTATTATTATTATTATTATTATTACACACACATACATTCTACCAATACCAAAATATAATAACATATTTATAACATTTATAGTGTCATTTATTATTATTATTATTATTATTATTATTATTATTATAGGCTACAGAATCTCCTGATGAGCCTACGGGACAAGCTGGCATGAAAAAATAAATAAATCCCACACATACACATTCTATAACATTATTATTATTATTATTATTATTATTATTAATTATTATTATAGGCTACAGAATCTGATGCCTACAGGACAAGCTGGCATGAATGAATGAATAAATCCCACACATACACATTCTTGAACATTATTATTATTATTATTATTATTATTACACACACATACATTCTACCAATACCAAAATATAATAACATATTTATAACATATGGTAATTTATTATTATTATTATTATTATTATTATTATTATTATAGGCTACAGAATCTCCTGATGAGCCTACGGGACAAGCTGGCATGAAAAAATAAATAAATCCCACACATACACATTCTATAACATTATTATTATTATTATTATTATTATTATTAATTATTATTATAGGCTACAGAATCTGATGCCTACAGGACAAGCTGGCATGAATAAATAAATAAATAAATAAATAAATAAATAAATAAATACACATTCTATAACATTATTATTATTATTATTATTGTTATTACAAAATATAGTAACATATTTTGTAATAACATATTTTGACATAATATATTGCTGTTTAAAATGAACAGTCTGAACCTTCATCCATGTTGTTATATTTGACCAAACTATGTTATCTTTCTCTTATGTTTTTCTCTATTTAGAAACCACAGTATTTGGCCAAATGGATAAATGTGTGTCCACTCTAATTGCCAAACACATTCATCAAAATTCATGACGCTCTAGATGACGCTTATTGTGTTTGAAAGACATGAGTGTGTGTCTAATGCATCTAATATTCCTTCTAGTATAATGGCACACAGTGTTGTGTGGTTTTTTTTTTTTTTTTTTTTTTTTTTTTTCCAGGCCACTGTACTGAAAGAGGAAGTGAAAGCTTTGCTGTCAGGGTTGTCCCTCACAAAGCTTTGCCTAAATGTGACTTTTGAAGGTCAGAAGCACGTGTGAGATGACGGCAGATACTGTCGGACTTTTGATACTGTGTGGGTGATTTTAAAAATCTCCCTCTTCAATTCCACTCTTAAAGGGATATTCCCCCCACAGAAGAGTCTCTATAAAGGCTGATAGCCTGGACAATGAGCCACACAGCAACAAGTCCAGCTTGAGTGCTTCACCTCTAAAAGACTCTCTGTACATCAAGCCAATCTAGTACAACAGAACGGCCAGAATGACCGCCTCTCGCTTCGTCATTTTCTCCGCAGTGGTGGTGCTTGTGTGCGCCATTAGCCTCAGTGAAGGTAAGATGGAGGAGGAAGTTAAATTAACATTTTAAAAACAAATCAATTTAAAACACATAAAACATCTAGTCTACTTTTGTAGTGTTTAAAACTTGGTTGTGTATTCTCAAATCTAGGTATGCGTATTGGACCTCAAAGGTGCTGTTTCTCCTATTCACCCCGTTCTGTGCCGATCAAGAAACTGGTTGACTACAGCATGACAAGCCAGCAGTGCCCCAAAGCAGCTGTGCTGTAAGTGTCACAACAACATATCTCTGTTTTTATGTTTTTATTATTAAACTAAATTTTTTTTTAATATGTATTAGTTGTATATTTAATATTTTAAATAATAATTATAATAATTATTAGAATTAATTCTTGTATTATTTGTATGTTTATTACATAAACAATCATTAATATTATTGTTTGAACTGGTTTGAACTAATTTGGCCCTACAGAGCAGGTTCCTTTGTGTCTGATGGTATTGAATTTCTCTGAATGCAGGTTCAAGACTGTGAAGGGTAGTTATGTGTGTGCCAATCCCGCTGACTCATGGGTACAAGGGCACATCAAGATCTTTGACAGCAGGAACGTCGGAGGCCAGGGGAGCTTGTAATCATGTTGACCTGCGTCCTCCAACTACTGAAGCACTGGACAAGTGTGGAGCCTGAGCAAAACTGAAAAAAAAAAAAGCGATTATTGTACTCGCCGACAAATGCATTGTCACTAACTGATCAGCGTATTGAAGCTACGGAGTTAAACAATCCAGAATTTACGTTGTTTGAATTTATCTTTTTGACTTTTGTCTTTTATTTGTCTTACTAATGTATTTCTAAACAGAGTGTTTTGTACCGAAAGATAAAATATTGCAGATTTTTAGCCTATATCTCAAAGTATAAACTAGTTTATAGAAGAACATTAAATGAATCGGAGTATTTTTGTAATGTGTCATTGAAGACAACATATTATGATGAAGAACTGTTTATCTACATTTTTGCTACTGTAACCTCCTCACAATAAAGACACTTTCCGGGTCTCTATTTGGCTGTTTCACACTTGTTTATTTGTGTACAAATGATCCTGTGTTATCTTTCACCATGGTTCACACTGTTCACCCTTACAGAGATGGTTAGGTTTCAAGATTTCCGTCCATTTAAAAACCCGTTTACATTCGTGTTTGCATAAACGACGCTGTTGACTTGCAACCTGCTGAAACTTTATCTGTGGAAATGTTGCCACACAAATCCACTTTTAGTTTTTTAAATTAGGTTTATTTGTTTAGGGGCAATGCAGATTAATAAACATGACTGTAAATGTGCCAGAATTAGCTAAAAGGCTATTTTTTTAAACCTGTAGACCCTTGACGGGATGTTAAAAAGTCACCCTAAAAACAAAAACAGAGCATCTTACACACAAGCTATTTTATATAGAAAATGGTCTATAAAAAATTTGTCTACTCTCTGAAAGGTTTACTAAATTAACATCTCAACATATCACGCATATCTGAAAGCCCTTGTCTCTGTTAACAGTAAAATAAAAGTAGACGCAAGCCGCTGTCAGATTAGCCAATCGAAAGATCTTTTAAAGCACCTTATGCCTGTCCATATATGGTAAGCTGGAAATGGAGAAATTAGAAATTTGATAGTGTAGTCATCTGTCATCGACAACGTTTTGACCATCATAAAATGCTGAATAAAATAAAAAGACCAAAAGCAATGAGACAATATAGCTGCAAGCAGCGATTACGGGCGTTCAAGCAAATAAAGGCATTTAAGCAAATATGAAAAAAGACATTATTTAGCAAGCCTGTGACCAAAAAGCATTTTTGGCAAATCCAGGTAATTTACCATAGAAATATTGTTTTTTTAAACGTTTATGACTGTTATTGTGCCAACTGTGGTCCGATCTCCGTAAAACTTTGCATGCTTGTTTAGAATCACCTGTCGCATGTGCAAACCAGGTTTTGAGTTTTGAGCTTTCCTTTAGGCTTTATATGATTTTGGGTAAATTTGGACAGGCCCCTTTTCTAAACGACCCTATTATAGCTTCCCAAAGGGTGAATTTCAGCTTTTTTGATAATTTTTGATAAACCACAAAAGTAGTTCACAACAGTAGGTTTTTTACATCTTCTCTATAATTTGATATGAATATTGTGTCTATGTGTGAAAAACCGTGTAATGTACAATCATTTATGCCCATGAAAAATGCAAAATCTAATAGGTGCTCACACTTCATTGGCTAATGGCAGCCATGTTTTTTTGAGATACATGGAATAGACATTTTTATGTTCTTTACCTCTTGTAGTGCCACCAGGTGGCCAAGCTCCGCATTTTTTTCCTGTGATCTCAGATTAAGCTCTTACAAACGTGTTCTGTTTGGCAAAGATATCTCATTCCGTTCAGGAGTGGCCCCGCCCCTTTCGAACGTTTTGCCGTCCCTTTGCGACGGTGAGTCAGAAGTTAAATTTTTTTCATAATTATTTATATTCACTCTCCAGGTAATCTTCCTGCACTAGTTTGGTTCTGATTGGGCAAAAAGCCTACACTGTAAAAAATAAAAAACACAATTTGTTGAGTCAGCTTAAAATAATTTGTTACCCTGCTGCCTTAAAATTAAGTTCAGTCAACTAAAATAAGTTTATTCAACTTGAAATGTTAAGTTGTTCTAAGTAACAACTTAGATATTTGTGTTTGCTAAACTTAACAGATGGGTAAGTAACCCAGCTGCCTTAAAATTTTAAGTTGATTCAACTCAAATATCTAAGTTGTCACTTAGTATAATTTGACATTTCTAGCTGAATAAACTTTTTTTGAGTTTAAAGGCAAATTTAAAGGCAGCCAGGTTACAAATTATTTTAAGTTGACTCAACAAATTGTTTTTTTACAGTGTAGGTTCGCAAAAGTAGGATTTTCAAAAAATCCAAAATACCCAGAAATTTCGCAGACTCACAATTGAATCTGAGGCATGCGTTTTGTCTGGTGTGAGCCAAGGATTCCAACCACATAAGACACTTGAGCCTGTGATTGATGGTTGAGGAGTTATGGGCGATTTTGTACTTTTGAACACTGTGAGTACTACCATTCATCCAAGTTTCAAGTCTCAAGTCTCTACAACTTACAGTTTGGTCTACACAATCAGTTTTACATGGAGATTGCTAATCTTTGGCCATTCTAACAATTTCAATAGGGTTTCAGCGCTACGTGCTTAAACCCCTAAAAAAGGAGCAAGATGAAACTAAGTGAAAACTGCAGCTTTTCATTGGCGGACGAAGCTGAGCACTTTAACACGCTTAAAAAAAGCCGAATTTGCTTTAATTTTGCTTGACAGATAAACACACGGGCAGCGTATAAAGAAGCGGCGTGATTACAACTGGCAGAAGTTATGGCTTAAAATCATACAAAGACAAAAAGTAGATTCATCACTGTTCCATATTTTATCTGCTTCCCTCAAAAACTGAAACGAAACCGCACGTGAATAATGAGGCAAGCATTATTTAGGTAAACAAAACATTTCGTCATTAGCCCAAGATTTTCCCCAGACTGTACATCATCAGTAACACAGGTCTTTTGGGGTGTTAAAATGGCTCTGTAAACCAGATGGAAAGTTTGGAAACAATTTATGACCTTTTACGAGTCTGACATACAGTGAGTGTAGTTTTCAACCACATGTGGTCACGTGTATTCTACTGTTGAACATGAAAAGGTGTCATCAAATATAGGCCTAACAAGGCTTAGTTCTCTTTTCTGCCCACAAATACACGTCATGTTGGTAATAGGCAGTGACGCTGTCCATTTTAGATCAAGACACTGTATGTACGTAGCTGTCTGTGTGTGATTTGACCACGTAGAGGTAGTGGGAGTGGGATTCAGGATTAAGTCTCTGAGAAACTACAGAGGGGTCAGTCTTTATAATTAGGGCTACGTTTAGAATTTACATAGCTGCTTTGAAACAATCTATATTGTATAAAGTGCTATATAAATAATGGTGATCTGTACAAATATGTGCATAAAATACCATCTATGTTTGCTATTGTCCATCATTTTACCTTTACTGGGTGACACAGTTGACAGGTTGACATTTTTAGTGTTTTGGGCCTATACTCAACATGGAAGCCTAGAACTACTGAGCATATGGTATGTTTAGAAATATATTTTCATAAACAAAACATAAGTTTTAGTTAAATTGTCTTTTCAGCAATAATACTTGTTTAACACTGTTGACAGTCAATTAATCCACTCTTGACACACGTTTGCTAGTTTTACCAATATTAGAAAGAGAGAGAACAGAACTTCTAGTGTTTCATCCATGTGCTTCTAGAGGAAATATCATCATATTATGCGAGAATGGGACAAACCATTTCTTTTTGAGGGGGAAGGGGGGTTCAAGTTGGTAACTTAGTTGACAGTGGTTTTTCGGACACAAATAAAACAAGTTATATCACAATAATACTGTTATTGCTTAGTGTATACAACTGTCCATTCTTATTAAATGTTTTTTTATATCTCACAAAAATTTGCAGGATATTTAAAAAAAGGCAGTATAACTGTGATTAGCATCATCTCATATTTAATAATGTATTTGACTTGTTTGTCATTTGTCTTGCTAATGTATAGTGATCACATTTAAAAGATAAAGAGCTCAAATTATAAACTATAGAGAAAAGGTAATGAATCTGATTGTTTCTATCTTGTGCCATTTAAGACACAACAGATGATGATGAAGTTTGTTGTATTTTTTAAGGTCACTTCAAGCATTTTTACTGGCTTAACCTCCTCACAATAAAAGCACTTTGTTATTCTAAATTAACTTATAACTTACAGCTGGTTACTGCTGCTAAAGCTCTTGGCTGACCTCTGGTGGTGATTTTTTTTTTTATGTTGGCCACGCTGTTAATCTATACAATTTCTTAATCATGAAGCAAAGCATGCTTTAAGATAGCACTGATGAACTGTCCAAACCAGTTTCAGTACTTCTCATAGAAGAAATAAAATATAAAAATCTTCAAATATCAATAAACAGCTCTTAATTTGTGTCCTTCCTGGTACTGTACTGCCATCTAGGGAATGTTCATAGAACTATATGAGAGTAGACATACTGACACCAAATTCAGGAACTCTAAAATTAAAAGGTCACAGTTTACAATAAATCTGCAAGCATTTTTGGTATATAATTGCATCCTAAAATTAAAAAAAGGAAGAAAAACAGAAAATAAAGAGTGTTTCCGAAACATAGGTGGTTTTCTTTGTTCTTATAAGGAGCTTGCTGATATCCAGCTTTCAGAGAATCTTGTTCCTCCTTTATTTCCTCATCAGTTGGATCTAACAGTCACATCTAGGTCTGTTCTTTACAAAACTGATACAACTTCTATCAGATTAAAAATAAACTTAAATTACATATTTGAAATAGAACTCTGATAAAAATTAGAGAACACTTATAGATACCTTCAAGTTATTGGGTGTTAATCTGGCAGCTGGTGCTTATTTCCTTAATTATATGTCAAACACAATTTAACTTCCAGAATTCCTCAAATGTTCACTGAGATTGCAAGATAGCAGGCCATTCTAAGGTGACTCAAACCCTGCGACAGGAGGTTGTCCAGATGAAGGTAAAAGGAATGACCCTTTCAGCCACTGCAACAAAAAAGGTGGTCATTCCAAATTTCTTGGATATTACAGATTTACATTGACACTAATTCATTCAAGTCCCTCAAAAAGGCTGGTTGTCCACATAAAACAAATGCATGGATACTTTGATAATGGGTAACACCAAAAATGTAATAAATAAATGAATAAAAACTACATCCGTATGCTGAGCTACAAGGCCTGGAATACGCAAACTTGGCCTCGTGAAGTAAGTGCACAAGACTTTCCCAGTTCTAAAAAATGTCAAAAGCTCACCACCCAGTATATCCACACTATCTCTAATACTACTTCAGAGCGGCCCACAGACCCACAGTCACATTTAAATATGTACTGTAAAAAAATGGACTATTACAATTTCAGTCAGACTCAAATGTTTTCATACCAATTTAAAAAAGACAAGTTACTATTTTAGTCTGACTCAATTACTAACTATTAGACCACTCACTAACTGCAAATGAAAAGCTGCCGTTTTCCCGTCATGTTATTTACATATTTTAATTCAGTGATTCAGTTTATTATTATTCTATCTTCTCTATTAGACCAACAGGTGTCACTATAAACAAGTAGTGGTTGTGTTTTCTTAGAGCGGTAGTTCTCTGAGAGGGCTGATGTGTGTGCTGTTCCTGGTGATCTTCTGGTAGGTGCAGATGACTTCAGCATGTGAGGGCTTTTATTTTAAATCAAGACAAAATATATTGTTTTCAGACTATTTATGGCACGTTTAGCTTCATTTGTTGCAATTGCACAGGTTTGGCTAATGTTGGTTTTATACCCATTCTCTCCTGAAACTATTTTTAATCTCACCAACAGATCCTGATCCTCTTGCAGTTCCTGTGAAGTGTTGCTTTAATTTGATCAACTTCCAAATTCCAGCCCAAAAAATTGCCAGTGCTCTCAGGACAGATTCAAATTGCTTTGTTGCAGGCATTGTGTAAGTAATTAAACACTGAAATATAGAAATGTGCTCCTTCATAGATGAATTATAAATGAATGATAAAATTATTTTGTACATGCCAGCACTTTAAACACACATTTTGAATGTGAATTTTCTCCCCACAGAATTACAACAAAAAAAGGTCTGGAATTTTGTGTGAGACCAGATGAGCCTTGGATAAAGATTATAATGGAGCATCAGAAATATTAATATATGTGACAGAGATGCAAAAATTAATGCTGTTATGGCTTAATACAACTGTCTTCTTGTGAATTTTTTTTTTTTTTTTTTTCTGCATTGATATTACTGGGTGTTGAACTCGTTTAAATGTATGTATGTTCATGTAAATCAGAATAAATACTCATAGGGAAAGACAGAAATACTGCAAGTAGCATATAATATATATATTTATACAGGAAAAAGTCCTATTTCAGTCCTATTTCTGGCAGACAATCTTGAGATTAGTTCTTTAATTAAACACACCTGAACCAGTTCATTGTCAAGGTCTTTGGGATACATAAAACAGTGTTATGTTTTATTGTTTTTGTTTCTTCATGAGTATGGCTCTCAGTTAATGAGCAAATAAACAGTAATCAAGGTCTTTGGGTTTATATGTGAGTAAAGAGGTCAAGGTTGAACACCTGATATTTAGTGACAGCACAATTCAAATTTTATCATAAAACCTTCAGATTTTAATTTTTAGCCTGAAATCATGTTTTCAGTGAAGAAAAGTACTTGTAGCAAAGAGGACAAGGATAAGGAGGAGCAAAAAAACACTCTTATGCAATATTGATGTCCAGAAATGGGTTTATCTGAATGTCTTAATATGTAATATGTCTATGTGAAGCTGCTCAGACGTTATTCTGGACACAACAACTTTCTTCATCTTCAAGCTCTACGGAACATCTACAGATTCTTTCTGTCATTGTGAAGAAACACCCTGAAGAATGAGAGGCCTGATGTGTGTGCTGTTCCTGGTGATCTTCTGCTCTGAGCAGACGACTTCATATCATAAGGGCTTTCATTTTGAATAAAGACAAAATATATTGTTTTCAGACAAATACCCATTCTCTTCAAAAACTATTTTTTCATCTCACCAACAGCTATTGAAAATGCAGTTCCTCAGAAGTGTTGCTTTGGTTTTATTGACTTTCAGATTCCAGCTAAAAAAACTATCAGTGCTGTGAAAACAAGTTCACATTGCGCTGTCACAATTTATTTAAATTCTGAAATATAGAAATGTGCTCTTCATAGATGAATTACAGATGAATGATATAATGATTTTGTGCATGACAGCACTTTAAACACATTTTGAAAGTGAACTTTTTCCTCCTCAGAGTTACACCTAAAGGTTCAGAATTGGGTGTGAAACTAAATGAGGCTTGGATAAAGAGAGTAATAGAGAAACAGCTTGGAAACTGAAAACACAATACATATGCACAAAATACTGACTAATACAACTGTCCTTTCTGAATAAATATATTACTTGCTGTGTCGCCTCGTATATAATATTTCAAGACATAATGAAAAATCTACTACATGTTAAACCCGTTCGCAATTAGCACTCAATGTACTGACATGTGAAGGCTGACAATGTAAAAGAATATTAAAATGTATGAATATTATTAATTGTCTAAACATGGTGTCTGTCACATGTCTTGTGTGGAAGGGGTGCACGAAGACAATGGTCAAAGATAAATTCTTTATTATAATCCACAGGTACATTGACCAGACTAGACGACAAACACTGAACCGAATGCAACTTATAAAGACAGGTGATTACAATGAACATAATTATGGCACAGGTGATGCAAGGTTAACTAATGATGATTAAACGAGGACAGTAAACAGGAGCAACCAAATATGGGCACAAGAGGGAGAAACCAACATAAACATTCCACGGGGTGTGACATTACTCCCGCCTCCCAGAAGGCGCGACCTTGCGCCGTAGAACAAAACAAAAACAAAGGAGTGGAAAAAAGTCTGGAATTTTGTGTGAAACCACATGAGGCTTGGATAAAGAAAGTCATGGAGCAGCTTGAGAAACACAAAATGCATATGATACAGATGCAAAAAATAATACTGTTATTGCTTCATACAACTGTCCTTTATTAAAAAATGTAATTTGTTTTTACATTGCATGGATAGTACCGGGTGTCTCAGCATGGTGTCAAACTCCTTTGAATGTGTGTATATTCATGTGAATTAGTCTTGAAATTAGTGCTTTAATTGAACACAACTGAATCAGTTCTTTGTCAAGGTTGAAGGTTTGGGTGTAATGCAAGTAAGGAGTCAAGCACCTAAGTTTAGGTGAAAGCAAAATTCATAATCAAAATTCTGTCTTATAATATAAATGCTCAGATGTCATTTTGGACACATCAGTGAGATACAAAGTTTTTCATAAGTATGGCTGTCAGTTAAGAACCATAAAGGGTTTATTTACCCTGGAGTTGAATTGTGAAATGCTGACTGTGTAATGATTTTGTGTGGCCATTGCAAAGGTGCCTTTACGCAAAACCTGATTTTACCAAGTACAACATGTTCCTGGATCAACATCTTTGTTGACTGTGGAACAACATTGTGATTAACCAATCAGATTTGAAAAAACAGTTTATAGTTTTTGTGAAGTTTAGGCTTACAATCGGTGTTTGGTGCTTGTACATCAGTGTCATTCATCTATCATTTCCTCTGATTTTAGGGATTACTCATGGGTAAGGTTAGGTTTAGGTGTAAGGATGTGGTCAAGATTAAATTTTTGGATTAAAATGTTGTTCCAGGGTCAACAAAATATGTTGACCTAGGAACACATCTAACTCAGCAAAATCAGGACGTGCTTAGGTCTTTGGGTTTATATGTAAGCGAAGGGGTCAAGATTATGCGCCTGATATTTAGTGACAGCACAATTCAAATTTTATAATAAAATCTTAAGATTTTGTTTATTTTAATACAGTTTAACAGGCCTGAAATCATCTTTTCAGTGGAGAAAAGAAAAGTACTTGAAGCATTTTAATATGAGTGACAAAGCAGAAGGATGATAAGGAGGAGCTAAAACTACTCTTATGCAATTATGATAGCCAGAAATGGGTTTATCTGAATGTCTCTATGTGGTATAAGTCTATGTGAAGCTGCTCAGATGCTCTATAGAACTCCTACAGATTTTTTTCTGTCATTGTGAAGAAACATCTTGAAGAATGAGAGGCCTGATGTGTGTGCTGTTCCTGGTGATCTTCTGCTATGAGCAAATAGCTTCACAACGTAAGGGCTTTCATTTTAAATTAAGACAAAATATATGGTTTTCAGACAATTTATGGCACGTTTAGTTTCATTTGTTCACAGGTTTGGCTATTGTTGGTTTTATACCCATTCTCTCTTAAAACAAATTGTTTTTTCTTACCAATAGATTCTCCTCATGAAGTTTCTGAGAGGTGTTGCTTTAATTTTATTGACTTTCCACTTCCAGTCCATAAAATTATTAGTGCTGTGAAAACAGGTTCACATTGCCCTGTCGCAGGCATTCTGTAAGTATTTAAACTCTGAAATATAGAAATGTGCTCCTTTATAGATAAATTATAAATGAATGATAAAATGATTTTGTGCATGCCTGCACTTTAAACACATTTTGAATGTGAATTTTCCCCCCACAGGGTTACGACACATACAGGTTTCGATTTTTGTGTGAGACCAGATGAGGCTTGGATAAAGAGTGTAATGGAGCAGCTTGTGAAACACAAATATATGTGATACAGATGTGATGTTAACTTTTTCCCCGCAGGGTTACGACACATAGAACAGAATTTTGTGTGAAACCAGACGAGGCTTGGATAAAGCGAGTAATAGAGGGAGATTATTGGAAATGAAAATGCAATACTTAAGCACAAAATACTGATTATTACAACTGTCCTTTCTTAAATGTATTTCTTTATCACCTCATCAATATTACAAGATATCATAACCTGTTCACATTTATCACTGAATATGCAGACATGTGAAGGCTGACAAAGCAAATTAATATTAAAATGTATAGATATTAGTGAGTGTCTCATCTTGGTGTTAGACTCTATTGAATTTGTGTTTATTCATGTAAATTAGCATAGATACTCATTGAAAGGCAGCAATACTGCAATTAGTATATATCATTTACATCTTGTAACGTGGACGCTGAGGCAGAAGTAGAATCCATTTGCAGAATTTTATTGTAAACAACAGCAAACATACACGTAGAAACAGGCGGAGGGTCAATAACCAGGAAAGCAGTCCAAAAATGTAAACGTAAACCAAGCAGCAGAGTGAATACACAGGCAGTGGGTCGAATACCGTGAAGTCAGTCCTATCCAGCAAACAATCCGACAGGGGTAATCCGTAAACTCAATAATCCAAAGACAAAGCAAGACAGCAACAGGTAATCCAACAAAGTAATACAGAAACGCTCGGTAAGGCAGGTGAAACTGGCAATACTTCGCAAGGTACAAAGCACATGGTCAGTCTTTAAATAGTGACAAACAGGAAGTGGCAGTAGAAGCAGCAGAGGGAGCATGCAGGCAGTCCTGGGGTGAGGGCTCCCTCTGCTGGCTTGGCGTTACAGAATCCCCCCCCCCAGGAGCGACTCCTGGCGCTCAAAACAACAACAGTCCAGGTGGGTGGGGGAACAGAGGCCAAACAGGGGGTGGGACGGAGGGCCAGGTCCATGTAGAGCAGGTGGGCTTGGATCGTGGAGCAGGGACAGACAGTGAAGCACTGGAGGACCTGGATCGTGGAGCAGGGACAGACAGTGAAGCACTGGAGGATCTGGACCATGGAGCAGTGGCAGACAGTGAAGCACTGGAGGACCTAGACTGTGGAGCTGTGGCCGACAGTGGAACCTTGGAGGACCAGGGCCGTGGAGCTGTGGCAGATAGTGGAACCCTGGAGGTCCTGGGCCGTGGAGCAACAGCAGACCGTGAAACACTGAAGTGCCTGGGCCGTGAAGCAATGACAGACAGTGGAACACTGGAGGTCCTGGGCCGTGGAGCAGTAGCAGACCGTGAAGTACTGGAGGGCCTGGGCCGTGGAGCAGTAGCAGACCATGTAGTACTGGAGGGCCTGGGCCGTGGAGCAGTAGCAGACCGTGTAGTACTGGAGGGCCTGGGCCATGGAGCAGTAGCAGACCGTGTAGTATTGGAGGGCCTGGGCCGTGGAGCAATGGCAGAGTAGGGGACCATGGTGGGGCAGGTAGAGCAGGTAGAGCAGGGAGCCATGGCGAGGCAGGCAGAGCAGGCAGAACAGATAGCCATGGCGAGGCAGGCAGAGCAGGCATAACAGGGAGCCATGGCGCAGCAGGCAGAGCAGGCAGAACAGGAAGCCATGGCGAGGCAGGCAGAGCAGGCATGACAGGGAGCCATTGCAGAGCAGGCAGAACAGACAGGAGCAGGGATATCCACAGTGGGACAAATGGCATGCGTAGCAGAGCGGTGTGTACATGAATGATCTCTTTGGCCGTGGCATGACAGGCAGAGAGTTTCATATGGGTCTTCTTGATTGTGACCTGGCGGGCAGAGAGTTCATCCTGGGACGCCGCCCCCATAGGAGGATCTACAGCATGCGCTGACACCTCGGGGGGCATGGGCGCAGATGCTTGGGCAGATGAGGCAGAGAAGTCATGAATGGCCTTCATGGCCGTGACAGTACGGGCAGAGAGTCCCTGGGGAAACGCCGCCCCTTAAGGAGGTTCTGCAGCCGGAGCTGCTGCTTCTGGGGGCATTGGCGCAGACTCTTTGACAGAAGAGGCCTCTGGTGTAGACTCATGGACAGGCGAGGCCTCGGGAGCAGACTCGTGGACAGACGAAGCTTCTGGAGCAGACTCGTGGACAGGCGAGACCTCTGGAGCAGACTTGTGTACACTGAAAATGGCTACGGCCATTACAGGCAGCACAGTAGATAATGGGGTGTCTGGTGACCTTGTGGGTGTGGATGTTATGGACTTATGGCTTGTGAATGTGGGCTCTGCGTGGCTTGGGAGCGGGGGCTCTGCGGTTTCAGCTGAGATGTGAGGTGGTTTGAGAAGGTTAAAGGGGACCTGGTGAGGTTTTGGTAGGACAATAGTTTTTTGTCTTGACTCGGGGAGGCCTGCCGTGGCCGGACTTGGTTCATGAAGATCAACTGTGGCTTGGCTTGGCTCCTGGACGACAGCCGCAACTTGACTTGGCTCATGAAGAACAACCGCGGCTTGGCTTGGCTCATGGACGACAGCCGCAACTTGACTTGTCTCAGGGAAGACAGCAGCAATTTGACTTGACTCGTGAAGATCTGCTGCAACTTGGCTTGACTCAGGAACAACATGGCTAGACTCAGGAACAACATGGCTAGACTCAGGAACAACTGCTGTAACGTGACTTGACTCGTGGGGCACAGCTGTGACTTGGCTTGAACAACATGGCACAGCTGTGACTTGGCTTGACTCAGGAGAACCACAGCTGTGACTTGGCTTGACTCGTGGGGCACAGCTGTGACTTGGCTTGACTCGTGGGGCACAGCTGTGACTTGGCTTGACTCATGGAGAACCACAGCTGTGTCTTGGCTTGACTCATGGGGAACAGCTGTGTCCTTGCTTGACTCATGGAGAACCACAGCTGTGTCTTGGCTTGACTCATGGAGAACAGCTGGAACTTGGCTTGATTCATGGGGAACAGCTGTGTCCTTGCTTGACTCTGTTACTTGACTTGACTCTGTTGCTTGACCGGGCTCTGTTGCTTGGCCGGACTCTGAAGCTTGGCCGGACTCTGAAGCTTGGCCGGACTTGGAAGCCTTGGACTTTGGAACAGCAGCTGTAGCTTGACTTGACACAGGAGACACAGCTGCAACTTGACCTGACTCTGAAGATGCACCTGCAGGTTGACTTGGCTCTGCAGCTTGACTTGGCCCTGCAGAAAACACAGTTCCAGCTTGACTTGACACTGGAACAGTAGCTGTAATCCTGCTTGGCTCGGGGGTGGCAGCTGTGACTTTACTTGACTCAGGAAATGCAGCTGCGACTTGACACAGCGGCAACTTGACTGGAATCAGGGGTAGCTGCCATTTTAGCTGCCCTTACGGCCATGAGGGGTGAGTCCAGTATGTGTGCCATCATGTGGTGTGGCTCTGGGATGGCGGCCATCTTGTGAACTGGCTTGGGGAAGGCGGCCATCTTGTGAACAGGTTTGGGGATGGCGGCCATCTTGTGGACTGGCTCTGGGATGGCGGCCATCTTGCGGACTGGCTTAGGGACGGCGGCCATCTTGCGGACTGGTTGTGGGAGGGCGACCATGACGGGTGCAGGCCCTGGAGCGGCAGGCATGGCGTGAGCAAGCTTTGGCTTGGTGGATGTGGCTTGAGCAGGCTTTGGCTTGGCAGGCATGACGTGAACAGGCCTTGGCTTAGTGGACGTGACTTGAGCTGGCTGTGGCGTGGCAGGCATGACGTGAACAGGCTTTGGCTTGGTGGACGTGACTTGAGCTGGCTTTGGCTTGGCAGGCATGACGTGAACAGGCCTTGGCTTAGTGGACGTGACTTGAGTTGGCTGTGGCTTAGCAGGCTTGGTTTGAGGAGCCTCTGGCGTGATGGTGACGATACCGGACATGAAGGTTGGGATGTGACGGGTCTCTGGTTTGCTTGAGATGAAGGGAGCTGGTTGTGGTGGGGTGGCTACTGCAGGATTGCGGGGTCCCTCGTCCGCAATCCCGACAGTAAAAGGTGAGCTGCTTAATCGGAGCGCTAGATCTATGTAACTTTCGAGAGTCCGTTGTTGGGTATTGCGTGGCAAGATGCGTGATATGTTTTTGTCCAAACCAAAACAGAAAATGTCCAGAAGAAATGTATCGTTGAAATCTACCTGGTGACACAGTTCACAGAAGTCCGTTACATAGTCCTCTATGGAACGGTTCCCTTGTCGGAGACGGACGAGACAATCTGCTGGGTTCATGGTTGGTTCATTTTGTTGCATGATTCACACTGTTCATACCTTCAAGGTTAGTTCTTTTAACTGAACTTCTTACATTTCAAGCTTTCTACAACGTTGTATTCAGAAATAGATGGGCCAGGAACAAAATCTCTTATATAATAAGGTGATCATTGTTATTTTGGACACATCAGTGTGATGCAGAGTATGTAGCTACACAGTTGTGTTTTGTTTTTCCTTTATTTCCTCTCAGTTAACAGCCTTAAAAGCGTTGTATTTGTGTTTAGTTGTGAAATGCTGACTGTGTAGTGACATTTGAATGGACAATACAAGGGTTAGTTTATTTTGGCATGATTATATTGGATGGAAATAAATAAGTGTTTTGATGCACCACTTTGTATCATGAGAGGAGCTGTGACAGAGCAGGCACAATTCTCCTGCTTCTTCATTTTCTCCTGTTATTAGGCTTACAGGTGAAATCCGTAAATTAAATAAGAAACTGTTTAAAATAAGTAATACTTAGAAGAGTAATACTTTGACTATTGTCATAGATTGTGAATATAAAAAGAGGCATTGGTGAGTCAAGCATTATTCTTGACACATCAGCTCTGAGATCTACAATCTACAGAACGTCTACAGATTCTTTCGGTCATTGTGAAGAAACATCTTGAAGAATGAGAAGCCTGATGTCTGTGCTGTTCCTGGTGATCTTCCGCTCTGTGCAGATGACTAGTGGTGAGCGCTCTTTCATTTTTAATTTTTAGTGAAGACAAAATGTTTTGCTTTCAGATTATTTATGACAGTTTCATTTGTTAGATTTTGGTCATTTATAATGTGGTGACATGATCAAATTGAAAACTTTTGTCTTATTTCTCTATATTTCAGCTACCAGTGCAATTGAAGCAGCACAGCAATTGAAGTGCTGTGTAGAGTTCTCTAATGTGAAGATTACTGTGAAACTGGTGAGATCTTACTCCTGGACCAGCAGCAACTGTCCCAGACGTGCTATTGTGTGAGTAACATCAACATTTTCTTATTTTCAAACTGCAAAGTCAATCTGAATGAAACATTTAACTCAACAAACTTTGATATAAGTCATTTTTGTGTCTTCCCTCTCAGGTTTACGACAGTTGCAGGGAGAGAGTTCTGTGTAGATCCAGAGACCATCCGGGTGAGCCACCATGTTAATAAAGTGAACAAAAGAACAACAAATGCAACAACAACTGTTGCTGCATCACGAACTGTAAAAGTCACAGTTTAAAAGGACTTAAAATGTGCTTTTCATATTGTAAATTTAAACTCTTTGCTGTTTCCATTGTGTATATAAAATATTTTATTTAAAGAGTAATTTATGTGATTGGGTTCAGTTGTTTTAATAAAATATCATTGATAAAATTATCATAATGTAGTAATGTTTTTATTCTTTATATGAAATTTTATTCAAATGTGTGTCTGTATTATCATGAGGAAGCAAAGCATTTGTTTTAAATATCTCAGTCATGCTATTATGAATTTTCTAAATCTGACTAAAAACAATTTTATTTTAGCATCACATTTCCCTTCTCATGTAAACGCTAAAATACTATAAATGAAATATCGACAGTTGATATACTATGGTCTTCCTGACATCTAAAGTTTTCAGTTTGATAGATTTTCAAGGACTGATACAGGTTTTCTCAATCGATTTGACACATTTCTCCAAACTGTGATCTGAACACTTAATTGTCCTAAACAGGGTGCATGTTTTCATTCACTTCATACAAATTACAAATCACGCTAAGAATTTACTCAAAACACTGCACAAAATTTCCAAATGTTTTTATAATAGTTCCAGTTTTTCTCAATTGATTCGACACTTTTCTCGAATATAATGTAATTGCTCTCAAAACAATTAACACAGCCATCTCAACACATCCTTATTTTAATCAAACAGTTCAACTTTGCTCCAAAATGAAGCACTGTATTTTTTCTAATAAAGCATTTATTAAAAGTAAATATTACAGTTTTTTTCAGCAACCATTGTTCAGTACTGAAGCCACATTTTTAAAACTGTTCATACATTATTCAGTTTCATTGTAAATATTCTGCTAGGATTTTAGTTTTCAATATAATTCCTGCAGAAATGGACCATTTGCCATCATTCTGGTTTGAACGTGTTTTTTAAAAGCAGTTTGCGAGCAAAAAATGTGCTAAAAATGCATAGTGTTGTGGAGTATAAATGACAAAGTGTTCATGGATTTTGGGAAATGTGGTCACTGAATGCATTTTGTCTGAAAGAAATGAAAAATGATTCACAGAATGATTCACTGTTTAGCTTAGATTTCACTGAATGTGTCAACAGTTTTGAAAATATGGACAAATGGTACATACATGTTTGTGATTTTGTCTAAGTATTGTATTGGTAAAGTATCGGTTGGTTGTATTAACTATAATGAAAACATTTGAGAGTTTTGTGCACAGTATGTTGAAAAAAAAGTACAATCTGTTTAGGACAACTACACAGTGTTCACTAGTTAACTGTTTTGAGAACAGTGACTTAAGTTTGAGAAATTCTGTGAATCAGTTTAACAGGTGACTGAATTATTGTAACTTTTTTTCAGACCAACAAGTGTCACGAAACAAGAACCGGTTATTCAACGTTTTTGAGATTATATGTGAGTAAAGGGGTCAAGATTAAGCCCCTTCAATTTGGTGACAGCACAATTCAATTTTTATCATAAAATCTTCTGATTTTGTTCATTTAATACTGAGCTTGACAGGCCTTAAACTTTCAAATTCTAGTCAAAATAATTGTTAGTGCTGTGAAAACAGGTCCACATAGCCTGTCGCACTGAAATATAGAACTGTGCTCCTTTATAGATGAATTATAGATGAATGATAAAATGATTTTGTGCAACAAACGACACACAGAGTCGGATTTTGTGTGAAACCAGATGACCTTTGAATAAAGAGTGTAATGGAGAAGACGTTTTGGAAATAAAAACACAATATATATTCACAAAATACTGATTAATACAACTGTCCATTGTCAATAAATATATTACTTGTATCATCTTGTCAATATTTCAAGACATCATGGCAAACAAATGTTAAATCCATTTACATTT